>NC_090826.1:43072696-43375727 GCF_028021215.1 Eschrichtius robustus
ACCATGGAAGGTATGAAGGAGAGAGCGGCACCATCATAAGCACTGTTTCGCACTGGAACCTTCAAAGGGCTCTCGAGGTGGGGAGGGCCATTCGCCCCTGCACTAAAGGGCCCCAAATTGCTCATGGTTGGCTGCTGCTGTCTCCAGGACTGCCACATGTGGTCACGGCACAAAGATGCCACATGGCTCTGGCGGCCCAGACCTTCTCTTCCACGGCTCCCAGCTGTTTCATCTCAGTGTGTCAGCCTCTAGAACCACATTCCCCTCAGGAGCACGTGAGATCACTAAGATAATTAAACCAGTAAACCTAACTGCACACACAGTCCTAAGCCCACACTGGCCTGAGGAGCAAAGTGCACAGACCTTGTGACAGCATTTTCTTTCCTCAATTTCCAGCAGGTAATACCGTCAGGTAAGTGAGTCTCACCAGCTCCCCCGCCCTCACCCCAGCCCCCCACCTGAGACCAGTCCTCAAAAGGCCCCAGGTCTGACCCATCTGTGTCCCAGTGTCTAGGGCAGGGCCCGGCCCCCTGGGTGACAACTGGGAGGACAGCTGCCCCTTCCCACCCCTTCCTGGGCCTGGAACCGGGCTGCCTGGCGTCAGCAGAGTTGAGAGGACATCCCAGATGCCACACCTTCCGTGAATTGGTCCATAGTGGGGCGGTGCAACAGGCTGCTGAAGGAATCTGTTACAGAGGACTTCCTCCGGTGCCTGAAGAGGAAAACGGGGTCTCAGGTCATTTAGGGAGGGTGAGCGAAGGGCCCAGGCACCTCCAACAGCATCTCCTGCCCCTCCTGTAGGACTCCACACACTAAACTCCTGGCAACTCCCCCCAATCCAGGCCTTCTCACACCCTTGCCCCTGCTGTTGCCTCTGCATGGAGCCCCCTCCCCTGCTCCCTCTACCCTGGCCAGTTCCTAGTCACCCTACAGGACCCAGCTCTGGCATCACCTCCTCCAGGATGCCTTTCCTGCTCCTCCAGCTGGAGCCCCACGACCCCATGAGCTTCCCTGCATCGTGCTGGGATGTTACTGTCTGTGCCTGTCTCCCCAATCAGGCAGTTCAGGCATCAGAGGGGCCGGGGTCTGAGGATTCCCTGGGTGGCCAGTGCCCAGCACAGCGCCTGGCCTAGGGCAGGCAGGGGTGTGTCCCAGTGAAAGATGACTCCACCTGTGCACGAACCCTGAGGGTCTATTCATTCATGTGTTCAGGCAGTTAACATGTACTGAACACAAACTATGCACCAGGTCCCGTAACCGATGTCTTCACTCAGTCCCCACAACAACCCTGTCATCACACCCATTTCACAGATGAAGAAAGTTCAGACCAGAAAGGGGCTTGCCCAAGGTCAGCGAGTTATTACGTGACAGAGCCAGGATTTGTCTCCTCCCAATCCAGCCTGGCCCCTGGAAGCCCTCCGTGACTGGCTCAGACAACACAGCTCCTGGGGCAGTGCTAACAGGGACGGCTTTTAGCACTTGGGGACACCTTTTTTTAGCCGAAAGGAGTAGGACTAATAGTGGCATGTTAGGCACTGGGATAAGCCAAGGTGACAGAAGGATGGGCCTCACAACCCCTCATCCCTGTCCACACCCCCAGCTGCGACCTCTGACAGAGCGACTGGGCCTCCTTCAACATGTTGCCAGCAAGTAGGATGTCCTGGGGGTCAAAGGTCATCATGGCCTGCATCTCCAGGATGGTGGCATACGTCAGTGAGTGGTACATGCTCTCCTTGGTTCTGCCAGAGAGAAGGGACACGAGAGCATAAACTCCTAGAACTCCAAGGTAGCTGACCCTGTGTCATCACCAACTGTCCCCTCCCCCATCCCGCGTGGGAGGACACACAGGTCCAGAGAGGGGAAGGGACTCGCCAAGGGCTGACCCTTCCATTGCTGCTCAGAAGGCCTCGGATCCCAGCTCCTCCTCTTCCTGCTGAGTGGCCCTAAGTGACTCTCCAAATCTGAGCCTCGGTTTCTCACCCATTCCACATGGATGGCAGCAGCAAGGCTGCCGTGAGGACTCCGGAAGAGCTCAGCAGTGTGTTGGCCTGAGGCGGTACTCCCCTGCACCAGGGCCTGCCTCTCGCCTGCTGCCCCACCTACCGCAGGTCCTGTCTCCTCAAGCCCCACCTCGGGCTTGCCCATCCTTGTCCCCCGGACCTCACTGACCTCGCCACCTCCTGCCTCTCCCCACCCCACCGTCTGATCCTGTTGCTCTCTGGCTGAGCCCTCCCGTGACTTCCACATCCCATGAGACAATGCTGGGGGCTCGAGGCTCCACACATCACAGGCCCTGCCCACCTCTCCAGCCCAGCCCTCTTATCACTTCTGCTTCTGACCCACCATCTGGTCACATTCAAGACTATACCACAACTGAACCACACACACTCTCCTCGAGAAAAGCCCACATTTTCCCTCCTGCAGGCCTTTGTCCTTGCTGTTCCCTCAGCCTGAAATGCCCATCCCCTACCCCCGCATCCCTTGACTCATCTGCCAAGGCCCTCAAATGCCTCAAAGGCCACTGGGAATCCAGGGCTCCCTCCCAAAGGGAGCATGTGTCAATAACTGAGGCACAGGTCACACTGAACTTGTATCAGCCGAGGCTCAGCTCTCTCCCAGACTGTGGGCACCTCAAGGGCAGAGCGTGTGTGAGATTTATCTCTGACTCAGCACCAACATGACAGGGCTGAGCGAGCCGGTCTCAGGAAGCCTCCCCGTCCTGTCTCCCGGCTCCGCCACAGCCCCAGACCTCGCATCTAAAGGGTGTTGGAGGGGAGAGGGGTGGCATTTAGTCTAACACATGCAGAGAGCAACAGGCAAGGAAGGATGGGACCAATGCCAGTCCCCCTCTGTACGTGGGGAAGTCACAATGTGTCTGGGGCTTGATTTATGCTTCTGCAGAATGGGGACAATAATGCTGGCCCACCCGAGTCCATGTGGGTCTGGCTGGGGATTACCCTTGCCTGGCACACAGTAGATGCTGCAGTGATTTTTTGCTCCCTTCCCTACACTCCCTTATTAATTATTTTCCAAACTCCTCAGTGCCAGTCTTATGCTGGGAACTTCAGGGGAGAGAGAGATGACTAAGGTTTATAGACCATCTATTCTATCGTAAGACTTCACCCGTTCCTCATTCATAAAACACCTCTGTAAATTAAGTTGCTTTTTTACTTCTGGGTGATTCTCAGGTGATATTATCCTTGGAAGTCAAAGGTTCATGAAGGAGACCAGTCCTGGCAGCTGTCGGGACACCTCCCAGGTCTCTGCTAGAACTGCTTATCTGAGGGCAGTGGCTTGTGGAAAGGAGGCCACAGTCTGCAGTGGGGACAGAACTCAGACTTCAGAGTCCCTCAGACACAGTTTGGAATCCTGGCCTCGCTAGTCACCAGCTGTGTGACCCTCGTGAGTCTTGTAGCCTCTCTGAGCCTCAGGCTTTTCCTCCGTAAAATGGATACAATAACCCTTCTCCCCCAGGACTTTGGGTGGCTTAAGTAGGGTGCCCAGGCCAGGGCCATAACACCGATGCTCAATGAATGTGAGTCTGAGTCCCTCTGTGTCCTGCCAGGGTCAAGGGTCATTGCCCTACATAAAAACTTTCTCCCTGAGGAAGGGTTTCCCCGGCAGCACACAGACCCACCTCCCAGATAATCCCCTTCCCCCAGGCCTCTCCAACTCTCACCCTCCTCACCCCCAGGTCCCAGGCCCGGGACTCAGCCCCACCTGCCCAGCCCAGTAGGAGGGAGAGCCCCGCCTGGGCAGCTGGCAGGCGAAGTGGAATTTCTAGTCTGAGGCCCAAGGCCCCGACAGGCACCTCCAGCTGGGAATCCTAGCCCCTCCCCAGCCCATGACATGGAAACCCCCAACTCTGGTCTGGACTGGGATTCAGGGCACAGAGGTATAACAACCCCCCAGACCTCAGGCACCCCAAGTTTAGTTTTTACTCCACAAAGTCCTTGTACATATGGCGACCAGACCCCTAGAAGCAATGATCCCCTCACCTCTCAGCTAGACCCACCTCTAGGACATGATGCCCAATGGGGTCTCACCTGCCAGGCCTAGACCAGCTGTCAAGATGGGGAGGGCACTGGAAGAGCCAGCGGAAGAGCAGGGTGTTGGGACCGGGGGCTCCTTGGCCACCTGGAGGTCTGCTAAGCCCAGCGGCCTCCAGCCCTTCCCTCCTCTGCCAGTAGCCAGGGCTCAGGCCCTTGTCAGCTACTCGTCAGCCATCCTGTCCTCACCATCAGGACGACTGACTCTGACCCAAACCCCACTGCTCTTTCCTGGGGACCCCTCTGCAGTCGCAGCCTAAGGCCTTACTTCCCGAGGACCTCTCTGGGCGAGGATGCCCCCCTGCAGCCTGTCTCAGAGACAGACCCCCTGCCTCCAAGCCACCCTTCACCCTCATGAAATCCCCCCACGCCTCTCAGACCCACCTCGCTGCCCTCCTCTCCAGCCCAACCACCTTCTGGGGGACTCATATCCCCAGTCCACCTTCCATCACCCTGCCCTCTCCCTTCTGGGACCTGCCCCAGCTCTCCCCACCCCAGCCAGGCTGACTATCTGTCTTCCTCAAATACACTAGACCCTCGTTCACTGCCAGGCCTTGGCACCGGCTGTTCCTCTGCCTGGAAATGCCCTCTCCATCTGGCTGACTCCTTCTCATCCAGCCTCTCTCAACTTAAATTTGTCACTTCCTCCAGGAAGACTTCCGGGGCTGGCTTCACGGGTGTGCGATCTGTGCAGTCACACAGGGCTTCATGCTTGGTTTAATGCTCTGCTGTCACTGTCTTGAAACCCTTAATAATTTTTGAACAAAGAATTCCACATTTTCATGTTGCAGTACACCCCAGAAGGTATGTGGCTGGTCCTAAAGCCATTATTACTTGTTTCACTGGGGCCATGAGACACCCTGAGAACGGCCCACGCCCCGATCAGTACTGCAGCCCCAGCACCCGGCCCGCCGCCGGCCACACGAGGGCACTCCTGAGGCGCTGCCAAGTGAACCGGCCCCAGGCGTCCAACCACCCCATCCCATGGGTCACCCCTTGACCTCCCCGTCAACCCACAGACCAGCTCTGCTTCTGGAGTCCTGCACGATACCACTCACCCTCCCGGCCACAGACTCCCCGCCTTCCGCCTGTGCGCTCGCTCTCATCACTCCCACTGCGCCATCCCCCCACCTCCAGCCTGTCCTCTCTCCCTGACCCCCCAGCTGAGCTTCCTCATACCAGCCACTCTCTCGTCAAAACCCTCGCTGCTGGCCTGCCAACTCCCGCTGCCCTGGTTAGGAGCCGCGCGACCGCCTACTTTCTCCGCGGCACTGCCGCTGAGCAAGGCAGGAGGAAGGCGCCAGCCACACGGACAGGCACGCTCTGAGCGGGGCCCCCAACCTCGGCCCATCATGCCACTCATAAACTTCTGCCCAGTCCCTGTCACCTCCCCAGCCCAGCAGCAGCCTGGCCCCTTCCTCTCAGCAGGGGACTTTGCTTCCTCCCTCAGAGGAATCCCAGGACAGTGCAGGGGCACACCACCCTCCCTCCGCCCCACACACCTGTTCTACCTCCTTCCCTCCCTCCTGGAAGAGGCGGCAGGTGTGAGGCCTTCTGTCCCAGGGAAACTCCACCTGCTTGAGATGCAGGATGGCCCGGGGGCAAAGTGTGGGTTGTGGAGCTGAGTGGGGCTGGACGTGCGTCCTGGTCCTGCTGCTTATCAACCATGACCATTGTTTTCACCAAATGTGTAGCTACCATGTTCCAGAGACAGTGCTCAGGGACACACACAGCGCGAAGTAAAATAAACTAGAAGCTACTTGAAGAAGTGAAAAAGGGAAAGCAAATGGTGTATATATGGTGACATGTATACACCAATCTGTATAAAACAGATAACTAATAAGAACCTGCTGTAAAACAAACAAACAAACAAAAAACAAAGTAGTCTAACATGCAGGTTCTGGTGTTAGTTTGGGGAAAAAAAAAAAAAGAAAGAAGTGAAAAAGGGAAAGCAGAAGCTGGGGGGTGGCGGGGGGGAGGCTTGGAGAGCCCAGTTACTCCCCGAGGGCAAAGCGTGGGTGACAGCGAAACGAGACACCATGCGTGCCACGGGGAGCAGTGGGTGACACTGACCCCCCAGCGTCCTTCACAGCTTCAGCGGCTGTGAATGGGGAGAGGAGACCACTTTTGAGCACGAATTATTTTATCTTGACCAGTGGTTCTTAACAGAGATGGGGAGGTATTTTTACTGAATCTGCCTGCCCCTGCCCTGACAGCTGGCAGTTTCTGGAAACACTATTTGGTTGTCACAAGAAGGGGTCGGGAGTGTGCTCATGACACCCACTGTTTGGGGAGGAAGCGCTCCAACTCAGAAGAAAGCAAAGACCCTCTTCCGGAATGGGGCAGGAGTCAGGAGAAAGAGCGGTTACAGGGCCTCACGTGTGAGATGAAAGGTGGCCTCACAGGAAGCCTGTTCTCTCTGCAGTGCTTCCTTCAGGGCAGGCGTTGCCTCTCGGGGGCCTGGGTTGCGGGACCCCTAGAAAAGGGCCCTCCTGAGGTGAGGGAAGGTGAGGCGGCCCCTCAGCGAGGAGGGGGCTGAGGGCGGGAGGGGGCAGTGGCAGAGAGGAGCCACTTCGGGACGGGTAGTGACCAGCAGGGAAGGGGAGCCGGGGAGCCTTCCAACAGCACTGGGAGGGGAAGCCAGATGTTCAGTGATGGGGCAAGATGGGGCCTGGCCTGCCTCAGGCAGCGGCCACACTCCTGAGCAGACCCGGCCCTGCCGCACCTCAAGCCGGATCCCCCCCCCGAGGGTGGGGATGAGGTGTGAGCGCTGCTGGCGGAGGGACTACCGTACGACTCAGGACCATCAAGCCCTGGAGCCGCCCCGCTCAGAAGCTGGGCCACTGACCCCAGACAGGAGCTCGATGGGTCAGTCAGGCCGGGAGAAACTGAACAGGCCTGGCTTGGGGCTTGGGGAAAGCCGTCCCCCTACCCCAGCACTTGCTTTCCCTGGGGACTTGAGGGAACCAGTGGTGGCAGAGGACAGCCCAGAGCTGAAAAGAGGGGATCAGGCAAGCAGGCAGCAGGCATGATTAGACCCCTGGCCCCTCACCCCTATCCCAGTCCCAGAACTCAGGCAGCCAGGAGCTCTCTGTCCAGATTGAGGAATGGAGGAATCTTCTCTGGAAAAGCTAAAATCTGGGGCCCGCTCTCTGCCAGATCATCCAAAAGTTGATCCCACCAATTACAAGGCTTCTTGGCCCAGACTTTCCAGTTGGCCTTTGAGTGAATTTGCTCTTAAATACGACCAGACAGACAGCCAGGGACCATCGGGCATTTCAGGGTAGCGCCCCCTGTCCTACCATGAGGAGAGTATTCCCCCCCATTAAACAGAAAAAGGAAACCTGGAGAAAGCCAAGATTATGCAGGGAAAGAATAAAATATTTTTAAAAGAGATAATATTCTGCGATAATAGTAATAACAACAATAAATACTTATTAGAGGGCTTGCTACATGCCAGGTCCTATCCTCAGGACACTCATATTTTTAAATATACATATAAAGAACACAGTGCACTCATAAACAAAGAATAAGATGTTTTAGGAAAAAAAGAACATTCAGAGAACACTGAAGAGTACTAGGGAATTAATCATATGATTACACACAAGAAAGAAAAGTCAGTGGATTTAATGATAAGGTTGAGGAACTCTCCCATAAATCAGAGGAAAAAAGATAAAGAAATGTGAGGGGGGTGGTGTGCGGATAAATATCTTAGAAGAGGACTGATCCAGGAAGTCCAATACCTGCCTTAAACAAAGCCCAAGAAAGGGAAACAGAACGTGGAAGGATCATACGAGAGAATTTCCTAGAACTCAGTTTCCGAATAAAAAAATACCAAGGGGACTTCCCCGTTGACGCAGTGGTTGGGAATCCGCCTGCTAACCAGGGGACGTGGGTTCAAGCCCTGGTCCGGGAAGATCCCACATGCCACGGAGTAACTAAGCCCGTGCGCCACAACTACTGAGCCTGCGCTCTAGGGCCCGCGAGCCACAACTACTGAGCCTGTGTTCTGCAACTACTGAAGCCCGCACGCCTAGAGCCTGTGCTCGGCAACAAGAGAAGCCACTGCAATGAGAAGCCCACACACCGTAATAAAGAGTAGCCCCCGCTCGCTGCAACTAGAGAAAGCCCGCGTGCAGCCACAAAGACCCAGCACAGCCAAAACAAACAAAGAAAAAAAAATGCCAAGTAAAAAGACCTACATTCTGGCACATCATTGTGAAATTTCAGATTTGCAGGAATAAAAGAGAAGATCCTAAACATCTCTGGAGAAGGAAAAAAGACCCCATGCCATGTAGGAAGAATTAGGATTCTCCCGGCTACGGTACATGCCAGAAAACAACGCCTTCAAAATTCTGAGGGCGAAAGATCATATTCATGCAACTCTCTCTTTGGAAATTTCTAGAGGACATGCTCTAGTAAAATGAGGGAGGATACAGATATGAGAGAGAAAAAGCCAGGCCAAGCAAACAGGAGAGAAGCAAAGGGGATTCCAGGAGCCGGATGGAAGGTGGCCAGTAAACAGGTCTGTCCTCCAGGGGAGAGGTTTCCAGGAAAAAGAGGGACTGAGGGCTTACCTGATATGTCTGAGTATTTACGGAAAACCTCATGACTTGATGGAGTAGTTATAAAGAGTTCAGGATAAACGTATAGCAAATCAGGCAAATGAAGAAAACAAGACAATTATTAACTCCAGAAAGAAAATGTAATCTTATAATGTAAGACTTGTCTCTGCAATGAGCATAATACATAGTTATAATAATGAAAACACTGATTACTGATTTAGCCAGATATTGTGATATAATGATAGGAGGAGGGAAGGGAGGTGAGGCAGGGGTATAAGAAAGCTAAATTCTTGTCAACCATCAGGGGATGTGTAAAAGCAAAAAGTTGGGGCTTCCCTGGTGGCGCAGTGGTTGAGAGTCTGCCTGCCAATTCAGGGGACACGGGTTCGAGCCCTGGTCTGGGAAGATCTCACATGCCGCAGAGCAGCTGGGGCCGTAGGCCACAATTACTGAGCGTGCGCGTCTGGAGCCTGTGCTCCACAACAAGAGAGGCAGCGAGAGTGAGAGGCCCGCGCACCGCGATGAAGAGTGGCCCCCGCTTGCCACAACTAGAGAAAGCCCTCACACAGAAACGAAGACCCAACACAGCCATAAATAAATAAATAAATAAATAAAAATTAAAAAAAAAAAAAAGCAAAAAGTTAACAAGAGTGAATTTTATGGTATGTGAATTATATCTCAACTTAATTTCAGTTTTTAAAAAATTGAAAAAAGTGGTAAGTAAAGAAAGAGCACTCTAAGCATATTATTTAGAAATAAGGCAGGGACTTCCCTGGGGGTGCAGTGGTTAAGAATCTGCCTGCCAATGCAGGGGACCCGGGTTCAATCCCTGGTCGGGGAAGATCCCACATACCACGGAGTAACTAAGCCCGTGTGCCACAACTACCGAGCCTGCGCTCTAGAGCCCGCAAGCCGCAACTACTGAGCCCACACGCCACAACTACTGAAGCCTGCGCACCCTAGAGCCCACGCACCGCAACTACTGAAGCTTGCATGCTCTAGGGGCCAAGTGCCACAACCACTGAGCCCGCGTGCTGCAACTACTGAAGCCCACGTGCCTAGAGCCTGTGCTCTGCAACAAGAGAAGCCACCGCAATGAGAAGCCCGCACACCGCAACTAGAGAAAGCCTGTGCGCAATGCAGCCAAAAAAGGAAGTAAGGCAGTCAACACTAGAAGAAATGGCTAAACTACTGTCATCACTGCCCTAAAGCCTTGAGTAAAAGCAACTCAAGTCTTCAGCGCTTTGGAGGAAAATAACAAAAAGGGGCTGTTTTAGAGCTGGATTCAGTGGGAACAAGAAATCAAAGTGGAAGAAGCTGCAAGACCTGAGGGGAAGGAAGTCACAGTGACCTAGGGGAGGGCCTGGCTGTTCCTGGCTGTGGAATGGGGACCCTGAGCCATTTTTATGGGATTCTCAGGGGTCACAGTGACCCAGAAGGTTGAAGGCATTGAGTTACACAGGGTTCCTCTCACATAAAACCTCTGGTTCTCCATCCGACATCCCCATTCCTAGACTTACATGTGTGTGTGCACGCGCACGCGCACACACACACACACACACCCTCCATCCCCAACCTGGGCTTAAGCCTCACCTGGGCTTGAGGTAGCTGAGTGCTTCTGAGAACTGGTTGGTGAGGAAGAGGTCCAGGGCGGTCATGCACTGGTCCAGGGACTCGTGGAGGCTGTTCACAGGAGTCCTGATGGGAGAGACACAGGCATGACCTGGGAGCTCTCAACAGAGCCTCAGTTGAGAGGTTCGACTGTCCTGGCTGGAACAGAGCCGCCCAAGGCCCACTCGAACTCCCTGGTGGTCCTTGGATGCCTGTCATGAGCTCCTCCAGGCTGCCCACTCTGTACTAAGACACAGGGCAATTTGGACCTACCTCTAAGTGTCCCTAAAGGTGGGAGGGGGAGCAGAAGGGGGTGGTGTCATCTGAGATCGTGGGGAGGGGCTGAGGATGGGATGTGGTGGGTTGGTGCAAGGAAACCTCAGGAATAAATTTATCTTTCCTCTCACAAGGGTAAAAGGAGTCTTTGTGGCCCTTCTGACCCATTGGACTCTTCTGCCCCCACTGGGGGGCACAGCCTACCCACTAAATCCCACTTCAGCTCTTTTCTTACCTCCTCCTTCTCTAGGCCTTCTCCTGGCCTCCTCAGGCCTGCACTCTAGAACCCCACGGGCGCTGTCACAATGGGCCATAGTGGGCAGCCACCCTGTAAGAGCTGCCCAGGGCCTTTTATGTTCAAGGGCCACCTTCCCAATGGCACCTCCAGTACACCCGACCTCCTTCCAGTCCTTACACTTCTTGACAGCTCTTATCACCCTCTGACATTTTTTTTTTTTTAACTAATTTTTGTGTTTATTGTCTGTCTCCCTCCACTAAAATATAAGCTTCCTGAGGGCAGGAATCTTTGTTTTGTTCACTGCTGTATCACCGGCACCTAGTATCTGGTACAAAATGGGCTTTTGATAAATATAGGTTAAGTCAGTGAATGAATGAATGGATGGATGGATGGAGAGTCTTGCGCTAGGAGAGCAAATCCCTGACCTCTCTGAGCCTCAGCTTCCCATCTGAAAGACGAGAGATGATCCCAAAAGTCCTGTCTGATGGTCTTATGAATGTCTTTTCTCAAGGGGTCTCTTTTAAGTAGAGAAGGTTCTACAAAGTGTCCCGATGATCTTACTGAAAGGAGATCCTTTTCCCCCAAAGTTAAGAAAAGTTCTTTCTCCACCAGGTAAACTTCTACACCTATCTTAAGGCTGAGCTCTAATGTCTCCTCCTCTGTGATGCATCAACAGAACTTCCCAGGCAAAATGAAACCTGTTTTGGTCAAAACTGAACTCTCGTTTGTTCTCCCAAATCTGTTCTCCAGATTTGCTATCTCAATAAATGGTACCCCTCGACCAAGTTTATCAAGTCAGAAATAGTCATCCTTCACACATCCTCCCCCTGGCCTCCGTCATCTACTCCATCAATAAGCCCTATCAGTTCTACCTCCTGAACATCTCTCAATCCACTTCCTTCTACACCCAGTGCCCCCCAGTCCAGGCCACTACCATCTGTACCCAAGTCTGATGGAAGACCCCTCCTCTACTCCTGTCCATTCCTAACTCTTCTCTGTTATCCCATTTTATTGTTTTTCATGCCTCTTCTCTCTCTTCTTTGCCATCTCGTTCACTCTCTCAGTTAGATTCTGAGTAATTTCTTTAGATCTTTCATTTCGCTAATTCTCTTTAAGTGGGTCTCATCTGCTACTTATCCTCTACTGAGTTTTTACTTTCAGTGATTTTATTTTTCATCTCCAGAAATTCCACTTGGTTCTTTTTCAAATCTGCTTGGTCATTTTGGGCAGTATTTTGTTCCCTGTGTATTGTGGCAAGTCTATCTTTGATTTCTTTACACATTTTAAACACAATCGGTTAAAATCAATATCTTATCACTCTAGGATCTTAGACTCTTAATTCTGCTATTTCTTGCTTCTGGTATCTATTGCTCACAGTGACTTGTTTCCTTGTGTGTTTTGTAATTTTACCATGAGCTCCTATTTGACTGATCCCAAAGGGATCTTGAAATGAGAATCCATTCCTCCAGAGAGGATTTTCATTTACTTCAGCCAGGTTCCCTGGGGTGCTACCACCCCCAAGACCATTTATGTTACTTTTTTTAGTTTTGCATTTCCAGGACCACAGAGGTAGTGTATATTCAAACCTGAAATTTGTGTGAGGGCAGACCAACATGTATAATTGTCTAGGGAGCCTCCTTGTCCCCACAAGAACTGTCGTCTCCCTTTGTGGTGGGTGGGTGTTTTCTTCTAGTCAATGCACCTATTTGCTGAGGAGGCCCTTTGAAGGTGGCAGATTCACGTCAGGTGGTAGGGAGGCTAAGTTCCAACTCTTCACACTGTTGTTGGGTACCCCCAAGTCCTTGTTTCCCATTCCTTAAGTGTCATTAAAACTCAAGGTTCTAGGTTTCTGGAATTTGTAAATACCCTCAGGTTGCTGTGGCTTCATCTTATTTACCAGCCTGATTTCAGCTCTCTCTTAATTCTTGGCTTGAGAGGATTTGTTACTTCTGTGGGCACTCAGGAATGTATTTTAAAGGATGTATGTTGTAACTCATCCAGCCTCTAGGTAGTTTTTTAAAGGGATAACGTAGGAAGCATTATTCCCTTTATTCTGTCCTTCTCATAATAGCCAAAATTATCTTTTTAAAACCCAAATCTGACCATGTCACTTCTGGATTTGAAATCCTTCACTGTCTTACTCTTAGGATAAAGATCAAGTTCCTTTCCAGGACCAAAAAGGCCCCACTGGAAGCAGCCAAGTTTCTGCCTGAGCCAGTGCCCACCAGCTCAGCCCCAGGAAGTCAAGTCCATTGTCCTGGCTTCTGCCCATCTCTAAACGATTCCAGAGTCGAGAGCCTACCTCCCACTTCTGCGCACACCCCGCTCCCACCCCAACCTCCACCCCCATCAAGAAAGAGGTTCTGCCTCCTCGGTCTACCTGGAGAGAAAGATGCACAGACAGACGGACTGACAGCACAGAGGCGCAAGGTCCCTCCTCTGGCAGCCCCAGCACCACTTCCCCTTAACTGTCGTGAGGTGGGTCTGCAGTGACCTCTCCAGACGGGCAGCTGCTTTGGGGCAGCCCTGGAGCTGATTTCTTCCCTGCCACAAATATCCACCGATCTCTGGCTCTGGGCCAGGCCTGGGGCTGGACTCTGGGGAAAGAAACTGGACCCAGACGTGGGCCTGCCCTTGAGGGCTACAGTGACGGCCAGAGCCATCAGGGCTGTGATCATGGGAGTCACTGGGGGCTGGGGAGGCCCGGAAGTGAAGGGGGGTGCCGTCAAGGAAGCTTTCTGGATAAGATGGCCCTGAATTGAGGACAAGATGGAGAAGGAAGTCCCAGAAGAGGAAAAGAGTGTGAGCAAAGGGCTGGAGGCATGATACCATAGTGAGGAGGGGGCACAGGCCCTCATGGGGCAGGTGGAGAAGACAGAGGCTCTGGAAGGCCTGTAAGTGGACGGGTGGGATGGGGGCATCCCAGCTGGCTGGGGAGCTCAGGCCGGCTGGGGACACTGGCCCCATTTGACCTAATAATAGCATGAACAAACACCTATCACCACTACAAGAATATCACTTCAAGTTATCTAAATTGATGACTGCATTATTTCACTCAGTCCTCCCACCAGCCCCAAGAGCCAGATGTTCTTATCTGCATTTGACAGATAAGTGAAGACAGTGAAGACAGGAACCTGATGTCCTGCTCCCAGGAACCTGGGAGAAGACAGAAATACTTTCTGCAAGAGCAACCTGCCAAACCGTTCCCCTCCCCTGGCTGTGACTGAGGTCCCCACTTCTCTGCAGGCTGTCCCCATGTCTTTAAGGCCTTTCTGCTCCAAACCACCCTGCCGGGGCCCAGGCCAAAATATTCCTGGGCTCCCAAGTGGTGATGGTGGCCTCTTTGCTGTGCCAGGTGGAAACTCTGGTATGGGGAGGACGCCGAGCAGGGTGGAGCGTGGAGCATGGCTGGTGATGACTAACACCAGGAACTTTAGCGTAGTGGGGGAGGGGGCTTGAAGCCAAAGTGAGAAGAGAGCCACCCCACTCCCCTTCCCTCCCAGCTCCCCACGGTGGTCTGCCTGGAAACCACTACCTTAGTGTCTGATGGGCAGAGCTGGGGGACCCTCTTCTCCGCTGGAGACAGGAAACCCTCCTACCCGGACCCCAGTCAGGGTGAGATGGGTGGGGCAGTGGAGGCAGGGCGAGGCAGTCACTCAGAGAGCAGACTGGAATCAGAGCTGGCTTTTACTTCCTTCCAGCATTCAGGGGGAGCTTTTGGCTCAGGGGGTAAGGCAACCTATCCATGGGGACCTGTCACTTCCACAGTGACCTTTCGAAATTGCAAATACGATTGTGACTCTGCTCCCAGAGTCCCGCTTAGCTGTGCATAAAGCGAGTACCACGTGGCAGGGAGTGATGTGGTGTGGCCTAGGTAGCGTGGAGTTTTGAAAGCAGACAACCCTGGACTCAAGCTGCAGCTCAGCAATCACTTGTTGGAGAAACGTGGGAAGGTTCTTTAACCTCTATGAGCCTCAGTTTCCTCATCAATGAAATGGGAATGACCTACCTCCCAGGGTTGCTGGGAAGAATGACTGAGACAGTGGAAAGCACAATAAGAAGTATTCAGGAAACGTTAGCAATTTTTTTTTCCTAAGATTATGTATTTCCATCATTTCTTTTACTGAGCAGCACCACTTTCATAATGAAACTAAGTAACTTTAAAAGATTGAGTGCACATATCCTGTAAAATCCCAGCAACTCCACTCCTACCTGGCAACCTGGAAGAACACTCACATACGTGCAAAGGACAATCATTCAAGAATATTCATTGTTTGAATAGCAAGACACTGGGAGCCACCTCAGTGTTCACCAAGAAGGCTGGATAAATAAATAAATGACGGTCTCTACATCAGGTGGCGTATCATACTTCAGGCAAGTGGGGACCAGGGCTTCAAGGATCAAGAGAGCTAAATCTCAGTAACCCGAAGCTGAGTGAGAAAAAGCAAGCTGCAGAATGATTTATGCTATATGACTCCATTTACAGAAAAAATTTAAAGAACTACATATTTTTTAGGCTTATACATACTCAGCAAAAGAATAAAAACAGACAGAGAAATGATAAAACCAAAATTCAGGATGGTAACTATCTCTGTAGAGGGAAGGGTGGGGTGGTCCACAGGGGCTTTGACGGTCTTTGCCATGGTTTATTTCTTAAAAAGAATATGAAATAAACAGGGCACAATGTTAACATCTGAAAAAGCTTGCTGGCAAGGGCATGGAGTTCATTTTATTATTTGCGATATTCTTCTGAAGGCTGAAAATATTTCATAATTTTTAAAGTGGAGGAGATTTAAATGTTGGTCTTTTTACCACTGAGCCTCACACATGGGGCCGGGCCCAGAGCAGGCCTGGGAGTGTTTGTTGACTGCCTGAATGAGTGTCTATGGTGAAGGTGGAACTGCTTTGCCCCTGCTCTACTCAGACCCCACCAGAATGGCACTGACCAGGGCCAGGGCCAGATGGACCTGGAGGGCATGCAGGTGGGCAGGTATGGTTTAGTGTGAGGACGACCTGCCAGTGCTAGAAGGGTAAGCTCATTGCCCTGGAGGCCCAAGGAGGGGCCAGAGGAGCCCTGGGTTGTAGAGAGGACTCAGTCAGGGATGTGAGTGTGCAAGGAAGAAAGATGAATGAGGGTTCTAGTCTGGGAGTTCAGGATTCTTTGATAGGTGCCCTGCTCCATGCCTGCCTTCTCTCCTGGAAACCATTTTTCTGGGCCCAATGGGGTGGTGCTCAGGACTGGGCAGAAGGGATTTAACCAGCTTCCAGATTTACAAAGACCAGCCCAGAGAAGGAAGGGAGCAGCCAGCCCAGCCTCCCTGTATTTTCCAAAGGAGGGACCAGAAGTCTAGGGAGGATAAAGGACTTGGTCCATGTCATACAAAACGCTGCCTGACTCACCAGGCGACCCTCCCCCAGGCCAGGGTGTCCACCGGCCACCCAACTTCCAAGCCCTCAGCCTGGGACACACACAGGCCCTGTGGAGGCCTCCAGCTGACAGCTGGCACCAGCCTAGTCACCTCCCTGTTCATGTGTTAGTCCTGAGGCCCTAGGCAAATATTGTCCCTGGTGGTGAGGCTCCAGGCAGAACGGCAGCCCTCCCAGCTCACCTGCGCAGGATCTCCACCCAGCAACCTCCTAGCAGTGCCGGCTCCCAGCAGCAGGGCTCCCAGCCCCTATCCACGGAGGTCCAGGAATGGCAAAGAGTTGCTCCAGGTCTCCCAGCTTCTGGCAGCTGGCACTGCTACAGGGGCGGTGTAGGGGTCCTACAGGGTTCCTCAACGGGGTGGGGTGGGGATGAGCAGAAGTGCCACGTTGAAAGTGACAACACCCACCTTTACTACCCCTGTTCCTGCTGTGCCCGGTGGGCCGGGCCGGTTCCTATCTTAGTCTTTTAACTCCTCCGAATATCCCTGAAGATGAAGTACTGTTTGGCATCGCTGGGTTCAAATCCCAGGCCCACTTCTCACCTCCTGGGAGACCTAAGACAAGTCATTTAAGAGCTACTGCTCAGTTTCCTCACCTGTAACGGAAGTGACAATAAGGGCCCACCCACAGGTGTGGAGGTGTAAACGCCACGAGCAGAGGAAGGAGGCTCTGACCCGGCTGTGGCCACAGCTTCCTAACAAAGTTGGGACCCAGCGGGGAGTGACCGACCGACCCACCCAGGGTGCCCAGGGCCTCCACCGTCCCCGCGCAGCCCCATCCCCGCTCCCCGGAGGCGGCGGCGGCACCCGGAGGCCGGGAGGGGCGGGGGCCGCAGTGCCGCCCGGCAGAAGCTGGAAGCCGCAGTGCGGGCCTCGGGGGAGGCCAGGCCCGGCACCGGCCCCCCGCCCCGCCCGCGCCCTCCGGGGCCGCCCCGCCGCGCACTTACCCCGCGGGCACGGCGCCCGGGGCGCCGGCCGTGGTCATCGCCGAGGGGGGCGGACAGCGTGCCCCCGCGGACGCCAGCCGCGGCCCAGGTGCTGCCGCCGGAACCCGGAGCCGGCGCTATGCCGCCGAGCCGCGGACGCGGCGGCCGGGGAGGGGCGCGCCGGGGGCGGGGAAGGCGGCGGGGCAGGGCCGGGCCTCGGTCTGCCCACCTGCGCAGTGGGGCCAGGCCGCCGCCCGCCCGCGGCCGACCGCAGACGCGGGCCCAGCAGCGGGCGGGGGCTGTTTGGGGCCGGCCCGCCAGCGGAAGGCGCCCCCGCCCCACCTCCGCTCTGACGGGTAAGACCCCGGGGCGCCCAAGGTCTGCCCGGCCCATGCCCCCTGGAGCGGGGGCTCGCTCCTTCCTCAAGGAGCCCCACCAGTGTGGTCCCGGGAAGTTCTCCTAGGCCTGAGGTCCACCTCCCTGCCACTTTCACCGCCCCCCGACCCGAGCCCTTCATCATCCTATTGCACTGGTGGGGGGCGTTCATGCAAAGAAAGGCACGGCCTCCAGAGTCAGGCTTGGATTTTAATCCCACCCACTTGTCCACAGCTTGACTGTGTTTTCAGGAGACCAGAAGGCAGAAAATAACGCGCTTTAGCACTCACTGCTAGCCAGCAGTTCACACTCGCCTCCTCAAATAGTCCCCATAACTGCCATTTTACAGATGGGGAAACTAAGGCACAGAGTTCATGTGACTTGCCCAAGGCCACTCACCTAAAAAATGGCAAGTCGTGATTGGAATTCAACCCTCCGGACTCCAAAGTGCACACTCTTGCCCTCTGGGTCCCCTCTCCCCTGAATCCCCAGGGCCTATGTGGGGTCACCCATAACACTCCTCAGATGCCTAATGTGTGCCCAGCCCTAAGGTATATGTCTAGGACCAGGATTGAAGCCGACCTGGTCTCCTGGCAGAAGAGCCACTGGCCCATGAAGAGTTAACCAGCTACCACGTCCAGGCCCCAGATGCTCTTAATCATGACTCATCAGAGCACGTGGCTGCCATTAGAGCTGTCCCTTCACAAAGGCAGGGGACAGAAGGAGGAGGGACTCCAGCACCCCTGGATCTGCCCTGAGTTCCAGGATGTTAGAAAAGGAAACAGGAGGAGTCTGTAGAAGCAGCCAGGATAGAAAGAGGGCTTAGACTAGGTCCTGGGAGAGCCAGGCAGATTGGGCCTGGTGGCAGAGGGGAGAGGTTTAGGGGGATTACTGTTTAAATCTAAACAGGTTGCCTGGAAAGGTAGTGAGTTCTTATGCTGTCCATATGTGAGCAGAGGCCAGGTGCTCACTAGCAAGGGTCATCCCACCTCTGGGATTCTGACATAGGCACGGAAAAGATAATTAACTACAAGGAGTGGGCTATGATAACATCCACTGTCATCTCCAGAAGTCCAGATAAGGGAGAGTGCTATATAGGCTGGGGGCTTCCTGGAGAAGGTGGACAGAGTTGAGCCTTGAAGTTTGTATTATTTATACACAGTGAAGTTGTAGAAAGGATGTACCAGATGAGTACATGGATGAAAAAGCATGGAAGTGGGCAAAGGTACACTGAGGACAGCTGGAGTTTGTGAAGCTGGTGAGAAGACCAGCACTGTGTGTAAAGAGGAGCCTGGGTGAGGAGGCTGGCGGTGGGGGTGGGGGGGGGTCTTGTCACATGCCAGGCACTTTCAGGTCTCTAGGCATTTGCACATGCTGTTCCCTCTGCCTGGAACACACCTTCTTCCTTGTCACATATTATTCATTCATTTAACCAAGGGATGATCCAAAAGCTTACAATTGAAAGGCTTCTTTTTTTAAGAAAAGAATACAAGTTTACCAATATAAAATTGCCAGGGTCCTCCCAGAGCCTTGGGAGGGGCCAGGTGAGTAAGGAGTTCTGAAGGTTTATGCTACATTAGCTTCAAAGTAAATCTTTACTGTATTTGACCAACATTTATTAAAATCCTGCCCTGTGCGAAAGCTCCTACTCACCCTGCAGGTTTCAGTTCAGATGCCTCCTCTTCCAGGAAGCCCTTCCTCCCTAGATGGGTCAGGGGCTTCCTGGGCACACACTGCTCTAACCCACTTTGACCTCCCCTATCACCCTGGGTGAACACCATCTGTGTATGGTGGGGGTGGAGTGAGGTTTGTATGTGACTGTCTCTGCCATCAGACTGGGACCTTCTGGAGGGTAGGGCCTGGTCAGACATCTCTGTATCAGTGCCTAACTGATCACCAAAAACTTTAACACTGAGCCTAGCACTTTACCATTTTCCTCTGAGGTAATGATTATAATAATGACTGATATTCATCGAAGGCTTATTATGTGCCACACATGTTAAGTATGTAACGTGGATTATCTCGTTTAATGCACACTTTTAACCACCTCTCTGAGCCTCAGTTTCCTCATCAGTAAGATGGAAGTACTGCCTGCTTCAAAGGGTCACTGTGAGGATTAAGCATTTATATGTGTAAAATGCCCGGAATGGTGCCTAGCATGTGCTTACGGTGTTACATAAGTGCTCTGACGATGGTGGTGACAGTGCCAAGGTAGATGCTATTATTCTCCCCCTTCTACAGATGAAAACTGAGGCTCAGCTTTGCCTTCAGAGCTGGAACTCTGCCCATGCCACAACGGTGGCAGTGATGCTGGGGCCACTCGCCTGGTGAGTCAGAGCATCAGAGTGGCCCACCCTTCCTGAGGGTTCCACCTGGGTAGTTCCCAGCCCCCAAGAGCTCCTGCCTAGCCCCAACCCTGGGGAACCTGTGAGTCACCATTATTTCTGCCTCCCAACCCCGGTGACCCTGCTCAGGTCACCTGCTCATTCCCAGGGGACCAGGAGAGCATCCTGAGTCCTGGGTTCCTTCCTCCCCTGCCAGGGGACCTTTTTTTCTGGTGCTTTGTGCCTGGGAGATGCGAGGCCTGTTTTCCTCTCTCATCTTCTCCCCAGCCTGCAAGAACAAACCACTGGGCTCACTGCACTTCTCAGTGGCCCTGAGACATCTCAATATAGACTGTTTTCACCAATACCATCTCTCAGCTTAAGAAGGCCTTCAGGAAATTCCCTGGTGGTCCAGTGGTTAAGACTTGGTGCTTTCACTGTCAGGGCCCGGGTTTGATCCCTGGTCAGGGAACTAAGATCCCGAAAGCTGCATAGCGTGGCCAAATTAAAAAAATTAAAAAAAAAAAGAAGAAAAAGGCCTTCAATAAGTATCTGTTTAGTGAAACCTCCTCAGAATGCTCCAGAAAGCTCCATAGTAGCTTTATCTCCCATCCTACGATGAGAAGACTGAGGCTTGGACCAAGTGTGACTTGGACTCAGGTCTAGCCATATCTTAAACCAGGTCTCAATTCTATCCTGTAGAGAAAGTGTGTGGAAATGGGTGTGTGTGTGTATGTGTGTCACAGGAATAGGGGTGTGAGCATGTGAAAAGTGATGCCATCGTAGAAGGAGCTTAAGCTGTGAAGTCAGTTCTCCTCTCTGAATCTCAGTCTTCCATCTGTAAACCTGGGATAATAGTGCCAACCTCTCAGGGATGCTGGTAGGCTTACTGAGCATTACTTGGGTGACCCCTTGTCCCCTTCCCTATTCTCAGTGCCTTTCCCCAGACCTCTCCCTGGAGAAAGCCTCCACCCCCAGCCCCAGCCCCACTGTCTCTAAAGCCCAGAACTACCCACCTCAGACCCTAGAGCCCTCCCAGCCCAGCTGAGCTGGTGACTGTAAAGCAGGTTTTCTTAAAGTGAGTGAGCCCCACCCAGCAGGTTACAGGCTTGGGCTCGTTAATAATTCACAAGTAAACAGGCCCATCCACAAAGGGCCCTGGAAGAGGGCTGAACCAGTCACAGTTCTTCAATATTCCCTGGAGAGAGGCCCTTAGGGAGCACGAGGCCTGCTCCTTGGGCCGGCTGCCTTCCTCCTCAAGGACTCTGGCCCCTACTAGCTATGAACCTCAGACAAGTTACTGCCTCACTCTGGCCCTTAGTTTCTCTCTCCCCACCAAATATAAAAGGGAGAGAAGATTGCACCAGGAAGTCAAGGGCCCTCCCTGATGTTCTCACTTCTGGGATCTGAGCTCTTTTACGAAAGTCTGGTCTCCAGGAGCTGCCAAGGGTGGGTCTAAGAAAGGAGCCTCCAGTCAGGCACAAAGGACCAAGAACAATTCTGAATGAAAAGAAGATACAGAATGCTAATGAAGGGTTTCTGGCATCGAGTGGCATCCCATCAGAGGTTAGAACTTGGGCTGCAGGACCAGGAAGATCTGGCTGGACTCCTGCCCCACCGTGTCCTGGCTGTGCAGCCCCAAGCAAGTCAGTCACCCTACTAGCTCGAGGCAGGGCAGGGAGCGGTTCAGAGAGCAGGTTTGCAAGCCAGGGCTTATACCCCACCTCTGACACCCCGGACTTCATCTCTGAAATGGGGATGTTGATGGCACCAACCTCACTGGGTTGCTGTAAGGATTAAACAAGATAAAATACACAAAGCTCTTGGAATGGGGCCTTATCATTATTCTTTGAGCTTTTAATTTCCTCACCCATAAAGCAGGGATAACAAGATTGTCGTGAGCATTAAATAAGCAAATGAACCCAAAAGAGCTTTGGAACTATGCAAGGCTGTCCAGAGAAGAGGCATTTCCCCTATGACGTGCACCCAGACCTGGCCAGGACCACAAGGACAGAGCAGCATCCATTGGACACTTACTACATGCCCTCAGGGCAAATGTGCTACCTCACTCACTGCTGGTGGGAGTAGAAAGTGGCACTGTCTTTCTGAAGGGCAACTGGAATTATGGGCTGAAAGCCTCAGAAAGATGACCAGTAACACCTGGGTAGCAAACATGTCTTAAGAAATAATCACAGACACAAAGATTTATGGTACATTGATGTTCATCATAGTGTTTCCTATAATAAAGATACAGCTGGAAATAACCTAAATGTCCATCAATGAGGAATTAGTTCAGGTACTTCCCTGGTGGCACAGTGGTTGAGAATCCACCTGCCAGTGCAGGGGACACAGGTTCGAGCCCTGGTCCCCGTGTGCCACAACTACTGAGCCTGCACTCTAGAGCCCGCGAGCCACAACTACTGAAGCCTGCGCGCCTAGAGCCTGTGCTCCGCAACAAGAGAAGCCACTGCAATGAGAAGCCCGTGCACCGCAACGACGAGTAGCCCCCGCACACCGCAGCTAGAGAAAGCCCGTACGCAGCAACAAAGACCCGACGCAGCCAAAAATAAATAAATATATATTTAAAAAAATAAGGAATTAGTTCAGTGAACTATAGTGAATTTGTAGGGTGAACTATTCTGCAGATATTAAATTTACAGAGAATTTATTTGCCTGGATTACTGCATTGTCTCCTAACTGTTTCTCTGCTCTTACCCTTGTCCCCTTATTGTCTACTCTCTACACAGCACCAGACCCACTTGATCAGATCATGTCACGCTCCTGTTCACACCTCTGCACTGGCTTCCCATGGTGCTCAGTGCAAAAGTTAAAGTCTTCGCATGGCCACCAGGCCTGGATGCCCTGCACCCCCATCTCTCTCTCTGATATCATCTCCCTTTACTCTCTTATTCAGCCACACTGACCTCTTTGCTCTTCTCCAAATATGTCAGGCACGCTCCCACCTCAGGCCCTTTGCACTTCCTATTCCCTGTGCCTGGAATGCTCTTCTTGCAGATATTCACATGATTAGTCCCTCACCTCCTTCAGGACTTAGCTCAAATGTTACCTTCTCTGTGAGGCCTTCCCTGACCATTCTATTTAAAATGGAACCATTGCCCTCATTCTCCCAATTCCTTTGCCCTGCATTATTTTTTCCATAGCACTTGTTATCTGACATCCTGTATATTTTGCTTATTCGTTTAGTCTCTGTCTCTCCCTACTAAATTCTACACTCCACAAGAGAAGAGTTTATTTTTGGTTTTTTTTCCAGCTTTGTTCTCTAACATATTTTCAGTGCCCAGAACAGTGCCTGGCACCCAGTAGGTGCTCAATAAATATTTATTGCATGAATGAGTTTTTGAGAAGGTGGAAAAATATGAAAAAAGCAGAATACAAAATTACACATCCAGTACTAAAAAGAAAACCCCAATGTCTACGCATTTGAGAAAGTATGAGGAGGCTTCAATTTCCTCATCTATTAGAATTGGAGACAACAGGGCCCCCGGTCAGAGTTGTGGTGCATCGAAGGTGATGATGCTTGTCAAGTCAGGGCGCAGCCAAGGGCAGATCTTGCTGTTATTACAGATCACTGAGGCATCAGAGCTGGAAGGGCACAGGGTCTTCTGGAGGCAGGGGCCTAGTTAAGAGGGTGTCGGGGAGAGAAGCTGTGGCTGGAGGGAGCAGGGGCAAGTGAAGGTGGAGAACGGTGACGATTTGAGTGCAGTGCTGTCCTCAGAGCCTGGGGAGCCGCCATCCCCCTTTGACTGGCCTGGCCTGCACTCAGGGACAGTGCTTGGGTGTGCCCTTCAGTCACTGATATAAAGGAAGTACCCACCCACCAATTTTCTTGGAAAGAGAGCAGAGTTACTTCAATCTGACACTTGGATGCTCTCTCTGGGGGAGGCTGTTTCTTAGCTGGAGATGAATTTTTGCAGGGGGTGGGTACTTGCAGGGCGATTCTGCGAGGGGGTAAGGGGAACCCCTGAGGCTGTGGGAGGGAACATGCACGGACAAACTTCGTCTGATGGGGGAAAAAGGAAATCAAAAGGAATAGACCTGACCCAGGTCTACCTGGACAGGTGCCTGATGTCCCATCTACTGTATTAATTCCTAATATAATTGTCTGGGTTATAATATAACCAGCCAGTTAGTAGGCTGGGCAAAGGATTTTACCTGAAAGCAGTAGATTTCTGCACTGCTGTTCACCTGGGAAAGGGCTGATCTTGAGAAAGGAAAGGAAGGCTTGGTTGTCTTGGTTAAGGCAGAGATTTCCTCCTCTCTTGGGAGGGAAGATGCTGGAAGACATATATTGGGCCCTCCCAGAAGTGGAAGTTCTGCAGGAAGGCTCCTTCCAGGATGGTTGAGGGGCTTGGAGAGGAGCCATAGAATCATAAAACTCAGTTGCTCATTCCTTGCATCCCAAGGTGGCCTTAAGAGTTACAGCCTGGTCCTAGTCAAGTGGTAGGGAATTAGGGGAAAGGTCTGTCCCACCCTTGGGATGGGGTGATAAAGCAAAGAGCCTATACCCTCTCTAGGCCAGGGAGGTGGTGGTAGTCATGGAGAGAATGGGACTGGGGCTGGCAAAGCCACAATCGCAGGGGGTGGTGGGTGGCACAGGTCCCAAGAGGGGTTCATAGGACTAGTTCCCAGCTCCCAGGGGGTCAACAACAGCTGGAAGACTGAGACAGATGGGCAGCGGTGCTCCAAGGAAATCATAATTTGGGTACTTCATGAAACTATGGCTTTATTTTAAGGCCTGCCGTGTGGCCACATGGATGCTACAACCCTCCCCGCCCTGAACCCTCCCCTGCCACCCACTTGTTTTTAGAGAACTGTTTCTCCTCCTCTCCTCTCCTGCCCCAATGGCTGAACGGGAGGTGCGTTCTCTTCCTTGACCCCACCTCCCAGGACACAGCGGTTGGTTAAAGAGGAGCCAATTGGAATACTTCCCTGAGCTTTTTCATATTAGAGCTGGTGGAGAAGCCCCTTCCTCTCCTGGCCTGGGGAGACTAATCATAACAATCAGTAACACTCCTGGGTATAGCACCGACTATGTGTCAAGGACGGTCCTCTGTGCTTTGCATAGCCTAATTCATGCAGTCCTCACAACAACCCTGTGAGGCAAGTCCTACCATTACCCTCACTTTACAGGTGAAGAAACTGAGGCGCAGAGAACTTAAACAACCTGTCCAAGGTCACACTGGTAGAAAGGCCCAGAGTCAGGATTCAAAATCAACCTGTGTGGCTCCAGAGGACTTTTCACTGCTTTGTCTTACTGTCCCAGGACGTGAGCTTGGAAACTGCTGGCAGCCATGTCTTGCATTGAGTAGAGAAGTAGGTGAGCATTAGGAGAGAATGGAGCTGACCACAGACAGAAACTGAGCTGAGAGGCAGAAATTTTCAGGGGAAGGACAAAGCAACTCAAGCAACTAGAGCTACAGATTGAAGAGATTTCAGGAAATGTGGCATGCTGGCAGAACTGAAATTGCAACCTAAATAATCTATTTTCCATTGACCTCAAGAAAGGACCAAAAATATCCCAAGTCAGAATCCCTCCATAACTGACAAAGGGGGACAAAGGTTACTTGGAGTTTTTCCATGATATCCTCACCAGGGGTTGAGGATCTGAGGGACCACATTGTGCCTCCCACACCAGAGCCCCCTCCTACCCCGTGCAGCTGCCCTCAGCATCAGGGGGTAAATCAGAATCCTGGGGTCAGTAGCTTCAACATCATAGAAATTTGGAATTTTAAATCATGAGTCTGGTGATCACAGATGCCTCAGCTCACAGGATCTGAGAATCCCAGAGGTGAAAACTCAGCACTGGCCTTGAGTCCACATCCAGTCCCAAGGAAGGGACCCCATAGCTGCCCAAGGATTCCAGTCACCAAATTCGAAACTCCCTACCTGGAGGCATCTGAGAGCTCCTTGAGCTCATACTCAAACCAAGAGCAAGAAATCTGTCAACAACAGCCCAGCAGGCCCCCAGCCTCTTCAGCAGGGCCCCTCCATTCTTGGGGCGGCCCCTCCCTCCTACAAGCTCTGCCACTGAATTACTCTCTCAAAAGCGTTCTGCCTGGACTTCCCTGGTGGTGCAGTGGTTGAGAAACCACCTGCCAATGCAGGGGACATGGGTTTGAGCCCTGGTCTGGGAAGATCCCACATGCCACGGAGCAACTAAGCCCGTGCGCCACAACTACTGAGCCCACGTGCCACAACTACTGAAGCCCGCGCGGCTAGAGCCCGTGCTCGGCGACAAGAGAAGCCACCACAGCGAGAAGCCTGCGCACCACAACGAAGAGTAGCCCCCGCTCACCGCAACAAGAGAAAGCCTGCACGCAGCAACGAAGACCCAACGCAGCCAAAATAAATAAAGAAATTAATTAATTAATTTAAAAAAAGCGTTCTGCCTGCCTGCACTTCCCTCTCTGCTCCTGGTGCTGTCTCTTACGGGAGCAGCCACGGGGTGGGGGCAGGGGCTACTGGTTTGACTGGGAAGGGACCCTGTTTGTCGGCCGAGTAGGTGGCCATCCTCATCTTAAGATGCACAGGCATCATCTCCCTCTCCTAACAGTCCCTGGCTACCCAGTCCTGGTGCCTGGAATCCCACCATTGGCTCCCAAACCTTTCTGAATCCCTTCTGTTCAATGCAAATACCTCAGAAGGAAGATTCCCTCGTACCAGTGAACTCACATTTACTGGTCGCCGAATATGCTCGGTGGCTCTTTGTTAGGTCCTTTACCAATGTGGCTTCACCAGGTGTTCCGCCACTTGGTAAGTAGCTACTATTTGATAGCTGAGTAAACTAAGGCTCACATGGGTCAGGCGACTGAATCACGGTCATAGAGCCAGTATGTAAGTGGCAGAGCAGGGGCCGGGAACCCTCCCAAGCCCTTCACCCCTCAGCCAGGCTGTGGGAGACGGGCAGCGTGGTGGGTGAGGCCTGAGGGTGGAGAAGTCACAGGTCCCGAGCTGAGAGAAAGGAGACCTGGTTTGTTGCCCCAGGTGTGAGATCTTGTGAGGGCAACTGGGAGTCAGAATTCTCTGGGTATTTGTGTCCAGCAAGTTCCAGCTGAAGTAGAAAGGTACATGTGTTGAGGCCCTCACCTACACTCCAGCACTCAGGGTGCCTGCAGGACAGAGCACAGCTGGGTTCTTACAGGAGGGCAGGCAGGCAAGAAATCCATGCAAACCCAGCCACTCCTCAGCACCCCAACTGTGATCTCACCCTCCTCAGAAATCATTCCCCCAGGTTCTCATCAAAACCGAAGCATTCTGTGCTGGGCTTCGGGGACATGGGGGCAGATGAACCCCGTCCCCTCTCCACATGTAGTGGGGAGACAGAAAGGGGTGACCATGCCCCAGCGTTAAAATCCTTTCTCCGTGGGGTAGCTGGATCATCTTTAAATATGTGAGTCCCCTCTTTAACGCCCTCTAGTGGCTCCCAACACACAATGAAATCCAAACTCGGCCCTCTTCTGGGCAGCCTGCCTCCTGGATCCCAGCAGGCAGGGATCTCCTCAACAACACACACACCTTTCTGTTCCTCAGACACATCTCAGGCTTTGACAGGAGCTATCCTCACTGCAGGGAATGCTCTGGGCAAGATGGATTTTACTGTCCATCACATGGCTCTATTTTAAGCCTTACACAGCATCTGTTTCTGGTGTTTACTTGTTTATTTGCCTACTTGTTTAATCTGTCTTTCCCACTGGAACGTGGTCTCCTGAGAGCAGGGGCTTGTATGTCTTAAGTAACACTATATCCACAGCACCTAGTACAATGCCTGGAACATAGTACGTGCCCAACAATGTTTGCTGAAAAACTGAATGAGAGCCATGAGAGGTAAGCAAAGATGCTGGAGCCCAGAAAGCCTCTGAGCCTGACTCAGGGTGGGGTCAGAAAGGTTCTCTAAAAGAGGTCACCTAAAGTAAGACAGAGAAAGACAAATAGCACATAATATCACTTATATGTGGAATCTAAAATATGATACAAATGAACTTATTTACAAAACAGAAATAGATTCACAGACATAGAAAACAAACTTATGGTTACCAAAGGGGAAAGGGGGTGGGGGAAGGATAAATTCAGAGTTTGGGATTAGCAGATACAAACTACTATATATAAAATAAACAACAAGGTCCTATTGTATAGCATAGGAAACTATATTCAATATCTTATAATAACCTATAATGGAAAAGAATCTGAAAAGAATATATATATATCATATATATATCCATATATATATATATATATATATATGGATAACTGAATCACTTTGCTGATTAATACAACATTGTAAATCAACTATACTTCAATTAAAACAAACACACAAACAAAAACACCACAAAAACAAAAAAACCCAGACAAATCAAACCTATGGTATTAGAAGTCAGGATAGTATCAATAGTTACCTTTGGGGGCTTGTGGCTGGGAGGGGCACAAGGGAGACTCTGGGGGCTGGTAATAGTCTGTGTCTTAATCTGGGTGCTGGTTACATGGGTGCTGGTTACTTTGTGAAGAGTCATTGAGCTGTACACTTAAAATGTGTGCACTTTTCTGTATATGTGCTACCCTTGAATTAAAAGTTTATTTTAAAAGTCAAAAAAAAATTTTTTAATAAAAAAAGAGGTCACCTAAAGTTGAATCTTGTAGGGTGAATGTCAGGAGTAGAGGATGGCATTCCAGGCAGAGGTAACCCTGAGCAGCCCAGCACAGTTGTGAGAGCCCTACAAAGCCAGTCGTTCTTGCCGGACCAGAGTGAGGGTCAGAGAGTGATGGGAGCGGGCGTGGGCAGGTCACAGCTTCTCCCCTGGAGAGCCTTGACCTTTCACCTCTGTGATAGAGAGCCATAGAAGAATTTTAAAGCAGAAAAATGACATGGTCTGCTTTGTGCTTTAGAAAAGACAAGTCTGAAGGATGCATGGAAAGGGGGAGACTGAAGGAAATGGAAAAGTTAGGGGCTATTGCAATAGTCCAGGGGGAATGAACAGCTTTGGGAGACATCAAAAAGATAAAATCAGCAGAACTTGGAGACCAGGGTGGAGGAGAGGGAGGGAGGTGAGAGGGATGACTCCCAGGTTCCAGGCTTGGGCAACTGGGTGGATGACTATGCCATGGGGACACAGGAGGAGGAACAGGTTTGGGGGTGAAGATGTGAAGTTTGATTTGGGGCTTGCCGAGTTTGATGTGCCCATGTGACAGTCAGATGGAGGTGTTGGGAAGGCAGTTAGATTGCCCTTCTCCAGGGAGTGGCAGAGTGAACTTTAAATATATAAAGGAAAGAAATTGGGGGTCACATCTCAGAAGAGAGGTCAGGGCTGTCCCCTCTCCCCTTTCTCATGAGAACACATCTGGAGACACCAACTCACCCAGGAGGTGGGGACAGCTGGGAGTTGGAGGTGACACACAGGAGGCAATGACACATCCCTGAAGGGCTGACCTGGGAGGAGCTGTGGTGCACACAGTTCCACCATGGGCAGGCACTGGGATGCAGGATTTCCCTCCACACTGCTGCCCCCAGATGTGAACATCCCCTGGCGGGGGATAGTGTATCTGCTCTCACCTGTCCGGGCACACGTGCCCCTATCTCTGCTCATGCAACGCTGGGGAGGATCAGGTGCGTGAGCAACACTGCTAAGGCGAGACGGAGACGTAGCTGCCCAAACCTGACTCCCAGCCCGCCCGAGGTCCAGCTCACCTGAGTTGCCCTCACAGGTTGCGGCACCAGAAGCGCGGCTCCGGTGGGACCGGGGTGCTGGGGGTGTATCTCTTCACCCCCAGGCCCAGCCCTGCTGGGGGCCATAACACGAGAGCAAGGGATACGTGGGGGGGGGCGGGGGCTGGGGTGAGAGGGGCTGGGCTGCCCCTTCCCGGGCCCTTCGGCCGTTACCCCGCGGCCAGCAGCCCGCACACTGCTGTCTCCAGCTGTGTTCCGTCAGCTGCCCTTCCGGTCGGCTCTTCTCCAGACGCCCCTCAGTCCCATCAGTGCCTCCCGCCGAGTCCCCCCGCCCCCGCCTGGTACCTGCGGTCGCTTTCCCCGGAGGCCGCCCCCTTCCAGGCGGTCAGAAAGGCCATGGACGCAGGCCGGACTTGGATGGAGGCGCGGGCGGCCCCTCGTGGCAGCGGTAGCGGTAGCGGCGGCTCCGGCGGCAGCACCTGGACGGGTTGGGCGGGGCGGGGCCCGTGGCTCCTCCCCGCCGCGGCCGGGCACCGCCTCCCTGCCTGGCAAGGACGTCGGTGTCCCGGGAGCGGACCTGGGCAACCAGAGCAAGACCACTAGCGTCCAGAGCCGTCGAGACTCATCAGTATTCACAAGGAGAAACTGAGGCCCACCCAGGACGGCCAGGGATTTGTCCAAGGTCACACAGAGGGCCAGTGGCAGCACCAGGACCGACCCCAGGCCCCTCCACTTCCAGTATAGAGCCCGTCCTCCGTATCGATGGGTGATGGTGTCACCAATGCCTTTCCCACCTGCCTAAGTGCAGAACCTGCCTTGCCAGGGCTGTACCTGGATGGGCTCAGGGGCTCGGGACTGCCCCCAAGTGCAGGGCCCAGAGCAGGAGGGGCAGGCACGGGGGCGGACAGACAGGAAGGAGCTGCGTGGGCCTGGCGGTGGAGGCTAAGGACCAAGCGAGGCACTGGGACATGGCCCTGTCCACAGACCTCATTCCCAGCGGAGAACGGGGGGCAGAGGAGGATGAACCTGTCTCCAGTTCACACTTTCTTTGAAACCCCGTATTTTGCCTTAGGTCATGTACATTTTTACTTTTTATTTTAAACAACTAACAAGTGGAAGAATCAGCTCTGGAGCAAGTTTAGCCCCTGGCAGTGCAGTCTAGCAGGCTTCCGTGGGAGGCGCAACCAAAGGCAGAGAGCGAGGGAGCACCTTGAGCAGGTATCTGAGAAGGATCACGCCGAGGTCCAGTGTGCAGGATGGATTCAGGGGTCCCTGGAGACTTCTCTCTGCGAGGGAGTATGGGGGTTGAACGCAGATCAGGGACACGGTGGCAATGGGACCACTGCTGTCTCCTTTTGGGCTGGGTCTGTATCCTAGGTCTTGTGCAACACAAATCACGTGTCAATAAATGGTGACTAATTGTAATGTGCCAAGCCCTAAGCCAGGTGTTATACACAAATTCTCATTTAATTTCACCCTTTTCAATACTCACCCCCATTGCACAGTTGATGAAACTGAGGTTCAGAGGGGTTAACTGACTTCCCTGAGATCAAGCCTCACACCCAGATCTGTCTGCCCCATCTGCTGCTCCCTCCCAACCCTGCCTGTGGTTTGCAGGTGGGCGGGGCATGGAGTGGGAGGCCTGGGCAAAGCAGAGGGTTAGAAGCCTCAAGGATCATCTGGGCAGTTTCTCTCACTTTTCCTTGGTAAGCAGCAGAGAAAATACAGCCTTTCCCCCTCTCTCTGAGCACTCATGTCATGGTCTAGGCAGATCAACAAGGGCCCGCGAATGCTGCCTATTTGACCACAAAGCTGGAGCTTCCAGATCTGGAAATTCCAGTTACAGTGCTCCCATGGGCCCAAACTCCTCAGCCCACAGAGCTTTTGCCCAGTTTGTCAGCTTTGGGCACTGCAGATAGCCAACTTCCTCCTAGGCTCACAGGCATGAATACCACAGGGCCTCAGAAGCCTGGTCTCCTATAGGCCCCCGAGCCCAGTCTAATCCTGGGTGGAATTAAAGTCCCACCCAGCCTCCAAGCCCACAACCAACACCACTTCCTAGAGAAAGCCCTCCTGTATCTCCCCAGTGGAGGACTACCTCCTTCTTCAGAGATTACATTTTTCTCTCAGAGCATTTAGCACTATATATTTTTTACTCCTTATATTGGTTATCAACGACCATATTAGTCTCACTCTTCAGATTTCTATCTGAAGGTACAGAGAATGTCTCACATTTGTGTCTTCCACGGAGCCTAGCACCACTGTTACACATAGTAGATGTTTAGTGTTGAGAGAATGGAGAAGGACCTAATATTTATCAAGTTTCTACTCAGTGGCAGGCACTATGCTGAGGGCTTTTACATACACTACCTCTAATCTGGGAAACTCTTGTTTTGAGAATATTTGAGTCAGAAGTTTAGAAATGTTCCTGAGATCGAATTAGGAACTGGGGGCAATTCTCTGGCGGTTCAGCGGTCAGGACTTGGTGCTTTCACTGCTGGGGGGTTCGGGTTCAGTCCCTGGTCAGGGAACTAAGATTCCCTCAAGCTAAGCGGCACGGCAAAATAAAAAAGAAAAAAAATTATGGACTGGGATTCAATCCAAGGGTTCTCAAACTTCAAGGCTTCTTTCCTGTTCTTTTTCTTTGACATCTGGACATCTTCATCATCACGTTTTTCTTTATCTTCATCACCATCATTTGCTTAGAACTTTGTTAGGCATTATTCTAAATCCTTCACGTGTACCAACTCATTTCATCCTCAAAATAATCCTATCAGGTATGTCCTTTTACAACCCCAATCTTTATAGTTGAGAAAGTGAAGCAGAGGATTAAGCAATCTGCTCAAGATAACAAAGGCTAGTTAAGTGGCAGGAGCTAGAACTCAACCCAAGCAGCCAGACTAGAGTCTGTATCTTAACCCCAGCCCCAGTCTGCCTGCTACACAAGCTCTTAGAATGCACACAGCATTTATGAACCACTTTCCCAAAGCTTAGCTTATTTTGAATCTCACAACACTCCCAAGGTACAGCAGGTTTTATTCTTTCCCTTGCTCTGGAGCCAGACTGCCTGGGTTAGAATCTTGGCCTCACCACTTGATAGCTGCCTGTGACTTCAGGCAAGTTACTTAACCTCTCTGTGCTTCAGCTTTCTCATCTGTAAAATGAGGATAATAATAACACCTATCACAAGGGTTGTTGTGAGGACTAAATGAGTTAATGCAAACAAAAGAGAATAGTGTTGGACACACAGTGTGCGTGATAGTTTTATCCAGAATCAGTGGGAACATTTAGTATCAATAAACTTTCAAGATAACTGAAGTTTATTCCCTTCATCTTACATAGACATTTTCCTAAAATATTTTCCTTTTCTGTCTTCTTAAACACAGACATGACAGCTCTTACTTGGTGAGTATCTGCCATGTAACAGGAATGAAGACTTTATATCCATCATCTTTAATCCTCACAACAACCCTGACTGGCAAGGATGTCGGTGTCCCACGAGCAGACCTGAAGAATCAGGGCAAGACCACTACCGTCCAGAGCCGTCGAGACTCATCAGTATTCACAAGGAGAAACTGAGGCCCACCCAGGATGGCCAGGGATTTGTCCAAGGTCACACAGAGGGCCAGTGGCAGCACCAGGACTGCAACCTGTGAGCCACCTGGGAGGGCAACTCAGGTGAGCTGGACCTCAGGTGGGCTGGGAGTCAGGTTTGGGCAGTTACGTCTCCCCTCAGTAGTGCTGTTCACGCACCTGATGCTCCCCAACGCTGGTCCACTGAGGATCAGAGAGGTTAAGAGATTTACCCAGAGTCACACAGCTAGCAAACAGTAAGGCCAGGAACCTTCTCAGGAAGCTGCAATGCATCAGGGTTTTCTTTGAGAACATTAGTTCTTGCTTAGGGCCCAGGGCTGCTCTGTTTGATCTCTGTTGATGCTTAGGCTCAAAGGGCTGCTTTTAAGGCCAGGGTTGCAAAAGGCAGCCTGGTGTGCTGGAAGAGTAGGTCTCAGAGCCAAGGCACCTGGGCTGGGGTCTTGGCCAAGTCACTTCCATCTCTCTATACCTCATGTTTTCTATCTGTTACAGTGTTGTGAGCATTAAGTAGGGTAATGTATACTAAGCGCCTTAGTGCCAGGCTCAGAGAAGGTCCTCAGTAAGTGTCAGCTACTTTTCCTTGTCTCTTTTCCTTTTTACAAAATAACTCAGTCCTCTCAAGTTTTGACTCCAGAGGAAACAGAAAGGAGAGGCTGAAACTAAGCCCTTAGGTCTTGGGCAACTGAACACATTCTATACACTTACTGCAGTGGGGAAGAAAAATAGGTGGGGTCTTCCAGCAAAGACACACCTTCCCTCCACGAGGTAATCCTTTACACTAGTAACCCGTATACACAACAGTAGGACCCACATTTCTTACTTGAAAAGAGATAATTTAAAAAATCAGTGGCTTTCATTTTATCTTGTGACCCAGTATGTATTCAATAACAAATTCTATTTCGTAATTTTTAAAATGATCAGTAACATACTGAAAAATCGACAAATGAAATATAAGGTTTGCTTCAACATGACATGAAAGGGAAGTGTGTAGGAATATAGATAAAATAAGATTGGATGTGAACTGGTATTTATTGAAGCTGATTATTGGTACATGAGTGTTGATTCTGCTTTACAGGCATACCTCATTTTATTGTGCTTTGCTTTACTGCACTTTGCAGATATTGCATTTTTTTACAAATTAAAGGTTTGTGGCAACCCTGCATTGAGCAAGTCTATCGGCACAATTTTTCTACAGCATTTGCTCACTTTATGTCTCTGTGTCACAGTTTAGTAATTCTTCTCTTTTTTTTTTTTGAATTTTTGAATTTTATTTATTTTTTTATACAGCAGGTTCTTATTAGCTATCCATTTTAGACATATTAGTGTATATGGTAATTCTTGGAATATCAAACTTTTCATTATTATTACACTTGTTATGGTGATCTGTGATCAGGGATCTTCGATGTTACTGTAATTATTTTGGCATTTTTTAAGCAATAAAGTATTTTTAAATTAAAGTAGGTACATTGTTTTCTTAGACATAATGCTACTGCACACTTAATAGACTACAATGTAGTGTAAACACAACTTTTATATGCACTGGGAAACGTGTGACTCACTTTATTGTGATATTCACTTTACTGCGATGGTCTGGAACTGAACACGCACTATCTCCAAGGTACGCCTGTACTACTCTGGTTACATTTTTTCCATGTTGCTCGATTTACTAAACTGATTTCACAACCCAACTAAGGAATTACAACCTGCCTATTGAAAAACATCAAGTTAGAGAGTAAAATTATGCACATCCCCAAAGAATTCCATATGCTACAATCATATTAGAGTGCCTTTATTTCCTTAAGGTAGCATTTTCTCAAGATTTGTTTAAAGAGGAAAAAAAAAAACCCAGCTTACATGTTCAAGCCATTACTGATTGAATATCAATCAGAAATTAAGGTTATGAAGGAAAAGCTTTCTAAGGGGTTAGGATTTTAACCTGAATGTGATGGGAATCAGTGGCATGTTTTATTACAGGAGTGATAGGGCAGATTTCGATTCTAGAAGAATCTGACTGCAACACGGAGGATGGTCTGGAAGCAGAGAGCAAAACAAGAGATTGGCAGCAAGGATATTAGGAAGCTTTGGCAAAAGCCTGAAGAGAGATGATGAAGACCTGAATTGGGGGAGTGGCACTGGGGATGGAGAGGACAGATTTGAGAGATACTTAAAAGGCAGAATTGTTAGGTCATGTTGACGGTTTGGAGGAGGATGAGTCAGGGAGAAGGCCTGGCACATATACCCTCAGTAAATGACATGATCAATGAAAGGGTGAAGTCAGAGCCCAGGGAGTGAGATGTTTCACTAAGAACTCATAAATTGGGGAAAGTCTGCCTTAGGAGGAGTTAAATATAGAGTCTACATACGTGATGAAAACAAAGATATGCAAAGTCACCCCTAAGAGACTTTATAGCTACCCAACCAGCCAAACCAGACTGTAACCTGATCAAACATATTAGTCTAAAAAACGTGTTCATCAGAGGGGCCAGGCAGCCCTGGCTGCAGAGAGTGAGGAACCTCACAGGTAGGAGGCATCCAAGCACCGGCAGGGAGAAGGAGTCTTGTTCAACCAATTGTGAGCACTTCAAGCCCTACGGCAACTTTTACTGGAAACTGACATTTTGGTCTTTACATCAGTCCCTGTGAACTTGCTTAATGGGAGCTTTGTCTCTCTTCTACTGATGAAAATTAGGTTTCCAAACTTGAAGGTCAGACCTTAGATAAGGTTGAATTCACTAAGTAATGAATGTCACTTAAATGAGGCTTCCTGGGAGACTGTCTGGCAGCCTTTTTCAGTCAACAGAGCTCTGACATCAAATAATGTGGCCTTGTGAAAGCTGTGTTTTTTTGGTTGTTGTTTTAATTTTGACAGTTGCCATCTACACTTTTACTAATGCTAGGAGCAGAATACTGTGTCCTAGGGACACCTCGTCTGGGAAGCCTTCCCCAGTCCTCTCAGCCAGAACTATTCTCTCCTTCCTCTGGGTGTCCCAGCACTCCTATCATAATCTTCAATGTGCAGTGTTGTGAAATTAACTGTAAGTAATGTCTATCTCCCCCACTATACCACTGATGGCCTCATATGAGTTTTCTCTGTCTCTGACCCAGCACAGTACCCAGAACACAATACACCTTAGCAAAGGTGAACGGAATGATAATGATCTTCTCTGTGCATTCCCAAAACTCAGATAATAAAGGGCTTTCTGGCAGTAAGAGGTACAATATTGAGCCATACATCAAAAGTATTTTAATATAAGTTTTCTTCAGTAGATCAGAGTGATTGAGCATGGGTTCTGGATCTAGACTGCCTGGGTTTGAATCCTAGCTCTGACACTTTTTAGCTCTGTGATTTGGGCAAGTTGTTTAACCTTTTTGTACCTCAGCTTTCTCATCTGTAAACTGCAAATAACAGTACCTACCTTAAAGGATTGTTATGGACATTAAAATGAATCAGCATATAGATCTTCCTTGACTTACGATGGGGTTATATCCCCATAAACCCATCATAAATTGAAAATATCGTAAGTCAGAAATGCATTTAATACAGCTAAGCTACCACATCGGAGCTTAGCCTAGTCTACCTTAAACATACTCAGAACGCTTACATTAACCTACAGGTGGGCAAAATCATCTAACGCAAAGCCTATTTTATAATAACGTGTTGACTATCTCATGTAACTTACTGAATATTTTAGTAAAAGTAAAAAACAGAACAGTTGTCTGGGTACTGGGTGGCTAGTTTAAGTGTACTGGATGTTCACCCTTGTGATCGTGCGGCTGACTGGGAGCTGAGGCCGCTGCCCAGCATCATGAGAGAGGATTGTACCGCGCATTGCTGGCCTGGGAAAAGAGCAACATTCAAAAGTCAAGGTATGTTTCCTACTGAATATGCATTACTTTTGCACCATCATAAAGTAAAAAAATCGTAAGTCGAACCATCATTAAGTTGGGGACTGTATATTAAAGTGTTTCAAATAGTACTGGCACACAGTAAGTGCTGTTAGCCTGCAATTATTATTTTTAAAAACTCTCTTTATCCACAAGAAAGATTAGAGGTGTTTTACACTCTGAAGCAGAAGCGACAGGTCAAGTACAGAATGACAAGGTGCAACAGCACTGCAAACTAAATGAGTACATCTAATAAGACGTGCAGGAGAACAGAGAGACCTGGAAGCCAGTCTCTATTCTAGTGGTTCTCAAAGCGAGGTCCCTGGGCCAGCAACTTCAGCATCATCTGGGAACTTGTCAGAAATTCAGATTCTTAGGTCCCACTCTAGACCTACTGAAATCACAAACTTTGGGGATGGGGTCCACAATCTGTACTTTAACAAGCCCTCCAGGTGATCCTGATGCTTGCCGAAGTTTGTAACCACTCCCTTCCCCTCACCACCCATATCTAATCAGACTCTAAGGCCTGATGATTCTCTTCAATCAATCCCCTTTTCTCGGGCCTCAGCCACAGCCATATTTCAGGTACCTACCATCTCACCTGAATGACTTCATCAGCCTTCACCTGCTCTCCCTGCCTTACCTGGTTTCCTTCTAAAGCAATCCTCCAAATCACTACCAGTGAGAGCTTTCTTACACACAAACACAAATACTTCACTCTTTTGCCCACAAACCTACTCTAGTTACACTGAACTACTTCAATACTTGCTGTGTGCTAGCGCACTATGTCGTGTCCTACCACTTTTTCTTTATGCAACCATGGCCTCTGCCTAGAATGCCCTGTCCCTCCGTCTGTGTGGCAAACTCTCCAAAATCTACTCTTTGCCTGCCTTTTAATGTATTCTTTCCAGAGCTTTGCCAGCACTAATAAATTATTTTTTGTTTTTGCCAGCTTTTGTGGTTTTAAAATTTGTATTTCTTTAATAAAAGAAAGGTTGGCTATCTCCCCTAAGTTCCGATTTATCATTTATCATAATATTGATAACTTAACAATGGTTAAGTGCTTTCATGTGTCAAAAACTGTTCTAGGGCTTCCCTGGTGGCGCAGTGGTTGAGATCTGCCTGCCAATGCAGGGGACACGGGTTCGAGCCCTGGTCTGGGAAGATCCCACATGCCGTGGAGCAACTGGGCCCGTGAGCCACAACTACTGAGCCTGCGCATCTGGAGCCCGTGCTCCGCAACAAGAGAGGCCGCGATAGTGAGAGGCCCGCGCACCGCGATGAAGAGTGGCCCCCGCTCGCCGCGACTAGAGAAAGCCCTCGCACAGAAACGAAGACCCAACACAGCCATAAATAAATAAATAAATAAATAAATAAATAAATAAATAAATAAATAAAAGCATTAATTTAAGAAAAAAAAACAAAACTGTTCTAAATCCTGGTAAAGATTAAATATGAAAATGAATTAGGAAATGTTTTATAAGATGCCATGTGCTATGTAGTAGGTTTATTTCATTAATCCTCAAGAGCAGAGACTACATGGATTATTCTATTTATGACAGTTCTCCTCTGGCTTCTCACCTTTAACAGGAATAGAGAGCAGTGGTCAAAACAGTAGAGCCAGTCTCCTGGGTTCAAATTCCAGCTCTGTCACTTACTAGCTACATAACTGTGGCCTAATTAGGGCACCTCCTCTGTAAAATGGAGACAAAAATAGTACCTATACATTGCAGGGTTACTTTTCTAAGGATTAAATGAAATAATATACGTAAAGCACTAAGGATTCTGCCCGAAGCTCAATATATGTTATCTGTTATTATTTATCATGCCCTGTTCCTAGCATTTCCTATAGGCAATATTTTTTTCACACAAAAGGAGACAAAGCACGGTAAACTGGAAAGAGTATCATGTTTTAGAATCAGAGAGACCAGAGTTCAATTCCTGGCTCATCTACTTATTAGCAGTATTATCTGAAGCATATTATTTTAACTTTTTTGAGCCTCATTTTTCCTATTTCTAAAACAGGTGATAATAATAGTACTACTTAGGGCTTCTGTGAAGATTAAACAAGAAGACACACATAAAGTGCTTAGTACAGTGCATTCAATAACCAATAGCTATTTTCACTATTAATAATAACATGGCTACATTTGTTTGATTAAAATAAATAATATTAAAAAGCTGTCAAACTCAAATCATTCAGAACAATCCTGTGAGTTGGGTATTATGATGTTCATTAGAAGAGGAAAATGAGGCTCAGGGAGGCTAAGTAACTTTGTCAAAGTCATCTTTCCTAAAAATGACAGACCAGGGTTGTCTGAATTTTTCACATCACAGTGCCCTCCTAGGGTCCATGTCACAAATCCTCGTTCAACGAATATATACACACCACCCACGTTTCAGGCACTGTCTCTATGCATACCCGTTTCCTATCTTTCTTTCAAAAAAACAGGACATGTCAACTAAAAACTAGTTAACATTTATTGAGTATTTTATTCTATACCAGGTACTGTCTCAAGCACTTTACACATATTAATCTGTGCTGACTGTATGCCTACCCCTCCTTGGACTCAGCATGGACATAACAGAGAACCGTGCAAAACTCCATTTCAGATAGGATGTATGGATAGTACGGTTTATTATAACTTAAAGTTTATTGTTCTCATAATTACAGGCTACAGTTTAGAAGTTTGAAACATAAGAGAAAATTCTCTAAAGAGAACTCAAATAAACCTGAACAAGTAGGTAGACGATGGTTAAAGCTTCGTAAGTAGTGCCACTTAGCTCTCAGGAATACTTATCTGTCCTTTTCAAGCACAGGCTCTGGAGCCAGAGTCAACAACATAAAATATAATCATAAATGACTCTAAGACATTCATCCTACACAATTGAGCATGGAGATTTAGAGATATATATATATATATTTATATAATATATACATACTTTAATATTATATTGGTCCACTGAGTATACATATTTTAATAAAAGATAAGAATCTATGTAATCCAGTTAAACACACATAAGATTAAGGTACACTTATTACATCGAAAGTTGGTGTTTATAAGTTACAGATATTTAATACTTTCCAGAGTGTTCTTTTAATTAAAAAAAATATTTTAAAACCATTTCAAACATCTGTTCATTTTCCCAGTGCAAAAGAAGGTTGTTCAAGTCAACTTACCTTTTTCCTAAAGTGTAAGGGGAAGAAAAAAACCCAAAACTCACTACCATTCGCAACTCCCAATACTACCTTCTCAATCAACTTTTGCAGTATATCCTTATAACTGGATTAGTTTATCAAAATTAAACCCTTGTGATTATGATTCAGCCCTTGCTTCATATGTATGACTTTTATGCTGAAATGTTTTAATCTATGAAAGTAGAAAAAAGCTAGCAGTGCAAGAAAGTGGTTCAAATTTGTTTTAAACTGCAGCAATCCAATTGTGTGTGGAGAGAAAAAAAGCACCATTTCAAGATGAAATGAACTGGATATTTTGGAATTTATTCATAGGCTAGGCAGCAAGTTACTCTGATTAACACAGATCAATACCACCTTGACTTGGTAACCATAGAGATATTTAATTAGTTTTTAGGTGCATTTTCCTTTATCTTGGTTTTCAATACATTATCTAAATTACTGACTCATGTTAAAAAAAATTAAGATTACAATCTACAGCCTACTTCACAGTCCATTTTAAATTCAGCTTGTCTGCTAGGTCAATTTTACAGGAGATAGGCTTTTAACATATAAAGAGCTTTGATAATTTGGCAGGTCTCTTCTCTCCCAATTAAAAAAAACAAAAAAATTTTTTTGCTAGCCTGCCAGTTTTGTAGGTGAAAAACACAAAGAGAATAAACTATTTTAATCCACAAAAATGGACAAAAAGCAATAATATGATTTAATACATGTCACTTTTTTCAGTTGTATTCAGTGAATGTTTTTACATTTCAAGTAACTGAACCTTCATTAAAGAAAAAATATACATATATGTATACAAAAAGTTAAAGTACCTTCCAGTTCTAGCTTGCTAAAGTTTCTTCTGCAAAAGTAGAAAAATAAACCTAGCATGAACTAAAGAGGACAACAGTGCCATGGCAGTGGCAAAATGGCTGCCAGGTTAAGATTTTTGCTTACCTTATATTGATGGGTATATTTTAAGTGGTAATTTTTCTCCACTCTCTAGTGCTTAAAATTATGGAGAGGTATGTGTTTATCTAAAATTCCCTAAATCCAGAGAAGAAAATTTTAAATATATTTCACACATGAGGCTTTAAAGTTTTTATTTAGGAAAAGATTGAGTCTGAAGCTATAATGGTTCAATCTAAAGCATCCCTTTTTCGATAGTGGAGTCAATTTATGCAAAATATTTTTTCTTGTCTATAAAAAACAAACTGAACAGTATTTTGATTATAAGGAAATACAAACATGTACTTTAAACTAGCCAATTTGCTCTATCATAAAAGAAATAGGATGTTCTTTCCCTTCCCCTCTTTCAACCATTTAAATTAGGGGAGAATACTGCCAACTTTAAGAACCTCACTGGCTATCATCAGAGTAACTACAGAACAAGGGTAGCAAAGGGATGGAACTACTTCTCTATATTCCAGAAAGCAGAAGCTTGGGTGCTCTAGCTTTCCAAGTAAAAGTAGCACAAGCAGGCAAAAGCTCACACTAAATGCACACCAGAACGGGGGCCTAGGTGAAGTTATCTGGGTTACCGCTTTTACAGGGGGAAAAAAAGGACAAATCTGAAATGGAGTTTAAAAAAAACAAAAACTTTTGTCACATTTACAGGAATCTCAAACCTTTTGTATTCCCATGCTCATAGGTAGTTTCGATACACACTGAAAATAGCTTCAGTATTCAGGAAGAAGAGTATTGTGTGATTGACAAAGAACAGGAAAATTCTTCATGCTTCTGATATTTCAGATTTGCTGAGTGCAATAGCCAGTTCTAAGTCTTCTTGCTCTTGCTGATTCAGTCGGGCAAGCCTCTGCTCTTCCTCTCTCTCACTTTCCCTCTTGGCCCACTCAATCATATCTTCTTCAGAGGGATACTGCCATTTAAAAGACAAATGAACAAACGAATAAATTCATGAGCAGAACAAACACAAGAAGGAAAAAGAACTTTTACGAAATGATATTTAACTATTTGTTTCACCTTCTGAAGGACTCTGTAAATAGCCCTGTTACTTGTTAATTTTTTTTTCTGAAAACACATTTAATCAGTTATTAAAATATGATTTAATCTTAAAACTTAATGCAGTCTACAGATAGTCTATAAAACTGAACATTAAAACATCATTTTTTAAAAAAGTGGACGTTCTTAAGGTGAATCAGGAGATTTCAAAACAGGAGAGGGCTAGCATTTTTATCTAATGTGAAACATTTACTACTTCAACTTCAGTGAGCATCCTCACATGATAAATCATTTTCAGCTTAATCCCACTGGTGATTTCCTACCTTATCCTAGCCCTTCAGGTACAGAAAAATTATGAAGAAGAATATCTATACATACATAAATTTTGTCATACATAAAATAAGAGTACTGGATATACTAAATAAGATGTGAACCTAATCGATTTTTTTAATGCATTATAAAGAATTCAGTAGACATTGAGAACTTTTTGACCTAGTCTAAATAAAACCTTAATGCTGGTAATTATTAAGGAAATACACTTATCTACCCGAAAGAGCAACTGTGGCAGATACTAAATAAAAAAATTCTACCTGGTTTCAAGTCCTGTCATATAGAGGAATACCATAATAGGATGAATACCATAATAGGATGAAGTGAAAGAAACTGTCAGGCTTTTTGAAAATGGTAGCCTTTTCCCTAGGGAATTAGAGGGACTTTGAAACTTATAATACTTAACAAATCTTTCATAATTAAAAAAAGAAGACATCTTTATTATGAGCTGCTTAATATTATACTATACTGAGATTCTGGAATATGAAATAAGCAAAATGCCTTAGCTATTGTTCAAGACTCATTCCAACCAGGTTTTGACTTGCTGAAATCATATTTAAGATATTAAATGCCACAAACTGCCAGAAGGTTACTTTATATTAAGAGGATTATACTAAGAAGAGCAATTCTGGATTCTCTGCTTGAAACAACTCAAATTCCGTCTAATAAAAGGCAGTATAATTCTGACACGCTCCGTTTTCCAGTATTCAAAATACTGATTCCTATTCTGCTCCTTTACATTCAGAGGAAGCCACTGAAACTTAAGAGTACAGATTCAAAAGCTGGGTAGCTGAGACTAATTCTGTCTGCCTTAGTTGCATACAGATTCCTGCCTACCTCCTTTCTAACTAGAAATGGCTGCAGGGATAAAGTGATGGGTTGAGGGACCCAATGCTACACTGAGGGAGACATTAGGCAGATTGTGGTGAGAGTCACCTGGCCACTAGATCTCTTATTTCTAAATCATCTCAAGTGCTTAAGGTATTAAGTAGAGGAAAATTACTCTGTTATAAGATAGACAGCGATAATGAAGGTCATTTTACCTGAAAAAACATCTGGGAAAATGAAACACTGTTAGTTATTCTAAGAATTAAAAAAAAAAGCCTTGTTTTTATCTAAATAATGATGGAATACATGTCATTGCTTAATGTCCCTCCAGAGTGACACTTCAAGTTGGTTGTCCCATTTCTGTGATCTTATAGACCCTGCCTATGGTCTTGTCACAGCATTCTTCGATTGTCTTTACTGGCCAGCCTATGTTAGTCAGCTCTGGGAGGATGCAGAGTAAATATGGAATGCTAGTGAATTAGAGCCCCCCAAATAATTAAAGATTGTTTAGCTCTTAACAATCATATTTATTTAATAAAACCAACATTTACTTGTTAGGAACACTATTATATGAAACCAGAGTTTTATTTTCAATTCAAAGAGTTCCTGGCCCTATCCTCTCACAGTTGTTGACTGGTCTCCAGAAATCATCAAGGCTTTATACGCAAACACACAAACACAGTTACAAATACACAAACTCATTATTGGCATTATTCATCCAGAGGGCAGACAGCAAATGACTCTCTAATGGCCCATCATCCATAACAATTTGCAAAATAATAACTGTCAGAATTTTATTTATATTGTTTACCAAGATCAAGAGAAGGGTTTTGCAAAACAACTGGTATATATCCCAAGAACTAAGACTACAAAAATCATTTGAGCAATGAAATACTTTTAGAACCAGCGAACAGAATCAAACAGAGATTTTTTGGTTGGGGGAAGAATAAAGGTCATTTTTAACATGTTGGTAAATTTAGTTGAAATAATGCAAATTTGGCAGACTCCAAAATAATCTTGGAAAACTCTTTAAACTGTAAATGGAAAGATTTTCCCCCAAACAGCCCATTCACAGTACTTACAGCACTGAAGTTAGCAAAATTGCTTGGGTCAGCCTCTTTATTGGTAGTGGTAGTAGTAGAAGAAGAAGAAGTGAATGGATCACAAAACATATCAGGATCTTTTTCTTTGGGGCTATCATTGCCTGGGAAAGGCTGAAATGGATCATTCAGTTTAAAGGGATCAGAAGAATCCAATTTGTTGATGGGTCTTTTCCCTGGATCAAAATCATTACAATTAACTCAACCAGCAAATATGGCAAACACAAACACACAAGAACATGAACACAGGGAGCATTAAAGAGCTGGGGGTGGGGAATGGGGGTCAGTACCTCAAACACATTCTTAATATGGTCTTAAACTATCACAACCAACACTCTGTCCTCAAATTTTCACACACAACCTCTCAAATACATTCTAGCTCTATGTAGCTAAATGGAAAAATAGCAAAGAAGGGGGGAAATGGGCCGGGAATCTTATCTGCCCAGAGAGTTGACCTTCTCTTCTCCAAAGCAGCATGTTCCCAAGAAAAGAGAGAGGAATGGACAAAACAGCAGGAGAATGACAAAGAATAATGACAAAAATGGCCTCTGCTGTGATAACCTCTGCCTGATACAGTTATCCACTAGTGGCAGGAAGGGCAAATGAGCTTTGAAAAATGTTAATATTCTTCTGATTTTTCTCTGGATCTATATGTAACACCTGGGAGCATGAAATTAAAAACTACCTTGGTAAAGCCCACCTATTTCTTGCTATTACAATATTTCAAACTGAAGAATAAAGAGAATGCTTTGAAGCCCAGGCCCTAAATCTTTGTGGCTGCTGATCAACTAAATCTTTTACCAAACAGCATACTGTTGCTCATTAATTCAGCACCATTTTCAAACAAGTTTTCTAATTTTAAAGACTTAAACTCAGTACTTCCTGAAGAAAGGATAATAAGAACAGGTGTTAAAATATCCTCAAGTATATATATTTTCCTAAAGATGTGTTAAGCTGCTAAAAGCAATCATAACAACAGATTCTTTCTGGCACTGTAGCAGCTTACAAAAGGTGTTCACATCTCATATCTCAAAGGATCCTTCCACAATCCTGTGAAGGTAGGCAACATTAGAATTAATGCCACCATCTAATAGCTCAGATAGCTGAGGTTCAGACATATGAAGTTACACACTCAAGATCACAGAGCTAATCAGAGAATATCCAGAATTAGAACACAGATCTTTAAGCTGCAGTTCAACAAACCATCCTTCTTTCCTTGATTTTTCTACAGTGATATATACTCACTTTGCTGAAGTCTTAGATTTAGTTACAGCACTAGTATATTAGTTTACTTAGGATTTTAAAAATAACCTCACTATTGGCACCTTACCGGTATAAAACTTAAATGAGCAAATTAACTATCATTTTTTTTTAATATATTCTGACAACCTTACTCTCTAGTGATATATGATACAGGCTACTTTTCCTTAAAAGATAAAAATAACTTGCTCACCTGATTTTTCAACAGGTAGTTGGGTATTAACAATTTTATTTGCAATTCTTTAAATCAAAGAAGAAAAAAAAATCTGCCCAAGAAATACCATAGGGAGGCTGTTACGAAAAGGCAAGAATAATATTCTAGAACTACTGAGGCTGAAAATTTACCACGGAATGATATATGATTAAAACAATAATGTACCAGATGCGTCTTCTCACAAGTAGCACTACAACTATTCAGGGGATTGCCTTTTTACCACTTCTCATGAACTTTATTATCTTCATTAAAAACAAACAAACGAAACCCCTTTCTTTTCTATAGTGCTAAACAAAACAAAAAAAATAAGAACAGTAATAATTTGTTTCTAGACCAAAAACATCACTTTTATAAAATAAAGGAGTCTCTTATTAAGTCAAGTAAAATAATGTTATCCTCCAAGAAAAACAATACTTTCTTTTAAAATTCTGATACCAAAAAGCTGAATTCCGGATACCAAAAAGGCCATATATTCTCACTTTAAAGGACTTAAGGAAGACTTCACATTTAGCAGGAAAACGAAAGGGACTTAGAATTAATCTTCGCTTATAGAAATTTATTAAAATACCAAAGCGCAGGAAACTGTTGTTCAAATGGTAATCAATGAGCTTCCAAAAAGTAAGAGATTTCGTTGGTACTTTCCTTTTTTCATTTACTGCCTCTCTAAAATGATTTAAAGAGAAATTAGCTCTTGCTAGAAAAATAGTTCATGACAGTTACACAGGCTGCCTTCTTAGGCACATATCTGTAATTCTGCATTAAGGTCAGAACAGATGATAGCAGCAGGCTTCTGCTGTGTTTTTAGACTTGTTTTGTTTAAGGCCCTTTATATAAAGTCTACAAATAAGGCCCACACAATACTTTTCAGAAAGAAAAAGGAAGTAGTTGATTTAGGAAAGGTATCAACTCTCATACCAGGTGGTGGTGGGCAGGGTCTTGTTGGAGTTCCAATCTTTGGTGGCAGTGCCGGGGGTTCATCTTCATTTTTGATGGATGTTTCCTCAAGCATATTTTTTGTAATGACCATACTGCTGATGGAGCTTGATGTAGCTGAACTAAAAGGATCTTCATTGTTGACCTTTGTTTGAAAAGAAATTACTCATGATTATATATACTATGCCAACCAAACTGTACGTGGTTATGGAGCATTTGGAAGAGTGATCTTCAGTATTACGCAGCTTTATTTATTTCAATTCTGAGAGCACTAACATTTTAACCTTTGCATTCAGAACCAAAATGGAAAAAGTTTTTTAACTGTTCTATATGAGTAGTGATTATAACATCACTACTTATTAAGAGCAACAGATCATGCCAAAACAAGCCAACTCTGGATTAAAGGTTTATCAAGATTCAGGTGATACAAAACCACTGAGGCCCTTTATAAAGGGACTAATATATTTTTCCTCAAGTGAATATCTGATCCAAATGATAAAGGAAAAAATACCTATTCCACACTTGCCAATGCACTTAAATATAGGAAAGATTTAATACTAAAGTCAAAGAAAATGGCATCTTAAAAAACATTAAAGACAACCTGAAAGTCAATTTTTTTTTTAAAGCAAACTGATCCCATGGCATAAGTCTTATTGTGGGTCTGAAGACCTGGCCTCTCTAATACATGGAGTAATGAAAGATTCACTTTTCTATAATGAATCGGATATTACAGTTTAGGCCAGTGTTTCTCTAAAGGAGCACGCTGACATTTTGGGCTGGATATAGCTCTGTGTTGTGGCGCTGGACAGGGTGTTGCAGGGTGTTGCACAACATCCCTGGTCTCTATCCACTAGATATGAACAGCCCTCCTCCTCAGCTGTGACAACCGAAAATGTCTCTAGACATTGCCAAATGTTTCCTGAGAGGTGGGGGTGGGGGGAATAACACCCAGTTGAGAACCAATGATAGAGACAATGTGACATATACTCTAATTTTACTCCTTTGGCCTGAATCAATCCTAGGGCTACATTGGAAAATAGGTAGTGGACATATAGTGCTGGGCTATTAATTATCTTAATACTAACCTTAACAGTCTCAGAACATAAAATCAAGCAACCAGTACAGAGAGGATGGAATGAATGCCCAGATTTTACAGCTATTGACCCAGACAGTCAACAGGGGAAAAATGTAGTTCAATTGGAAGAAACATGTTTAAAGAGACAGAAGACTCTTAAAGTTGTTGAGCAAACCTGCCAGTAGAAAATTATAATTATCTGTACCATCACCATTGTCTTTGTGCACCAAAATGTCTACTTTGATTACATCTTATATTTCATTTCTGTCTGAAATCAATGTTTGCTGTGCCTTACTGAAATCAAGTTGCAATCTCTGAGAGGGTCAGGTTATAAAATCGAAAGGAAGGATCACTCCTTTGGTGGAAACACAGTATATTTTACTTTCCTACTAATTACTGCAGATTACCTTTGACAATGTGCTGAAGTCAGCAAATCCATCTTCAAATGATTCATTTCCAAAAACAGAAGCAAAGGGGTCTGTGGCTAAAATGAATAAAGAAAATCAATGCAATAGGACAGAAAGACATCAAATTTCATGTCCTCTTTTGGTTAGCAACATTCAGACAAATGAAAAATATCTAATCCCAAATATTAGTCCCTGAATTTAAGTCCACAAAGACAGTTTAGCACACTGATGAGTGATTTCAGAATCAAAAACAGGTGAGCTAACTCTAGGTAAAGTGTTTAAGGCTTTGGAATACACGTCAAATAATATAACTCCCGTGTGCTTAAACTATTTCTAATAAAGACATCATGAAGTAAAAAAACTACACACCATTAATTCCACATTTCACACACACCCTTCAAGGTCCATTTCAAATACTACCATATCCACAAAGCATAGAATAACCTAGGTGTCTCTAATTCACACAGCAAGAAGTGATTTCTTCCTTCTTTGTGGCACTGACAGCATTCTAGTTTGTATTATGGTTATCTGTGATTGATACATCACCCCTACTAGATTGTAAGGTCCTTAAAAACAAGGAATAACACTTATCCAATAAAGAACGAATGGTCAAAAAAGATTCATTGGCCATATATAAAATTGAAGAAAATAAGAAGATAGAGTTCCTACGTCTGAAAAGCTCATAGTATAGTGACAGACATATACACAAACAATAATAAAATAATCTTAAATGAGCTATTAGAGAGGTATAAAAAACCTGTCGTAGAAGCCATTAACTGGGAGAATCGGGAAAAGCATCAAATAGGCCATTACATTTGACCTAGGTCTTTTAAATAAGGGATGGAGTCTGCTGAATAGATGGAGGTGGGGGAGAGAAATCTATTCCAGGCAGAAGGAACAGTAATTGCAAAAGCAGTATTTAATCCCTGCTCCACAGGCATGAGAAGTTATCTGTTCCATCATAGTGCACTTAACAAACAGATTAACATTTTCAGCTGGAACAAACTGACTTACTTTGAGATAGGCTTTGTCTGTTCAGGCATAAAGGCTACCAATAAGGTCAAAGAATATTTATAGGAATTGCTGATATAAGAAAGCAGAAAGAAACAAAGGAAGAAGAAAGTGAATCTCAAAAGTGAGGGTAAGACAGAGCAAAGAGGCACAGAAAAATGCTCCTTGTTCTTCCTTAACTCATCTTTACATCAAATCAGTTTTAGGACAAAGTGTGCTCACCCACTCATTTAAATACGTAAAGTGTGCCCTTACCTCTAACAGTGAGTACACGATCAACATAAACAGAAGAGGGGCAAGGAAGATATACATTATCTTTGTCTTGTCACCAAGACAGTCATGAGGTGGGTAGAAGCACAGAGAAAATCAGTCCTTTAGGGACACACCAATAACTCTGAACCTGAAGAGGATGTTGAGAGTCCAGAGTTACAGGAAATCCTACAGCTTTAGCCATAAAAGATGGTTTTGTATTACTACATATCTGCTGCGTCCCACAGCCTCAGGCCCGGCCTAGTCACGGGTGCTGTTTCAGGCTTTCCCTTCTTTCTCCTCCTCTTCCTGTAATTCCTGATGCAGTGGCAGCTGAAGCACAGCCTGAGCAGGATGCAGACGCTCTCCTGATTGGTATAAGGGTAACGATGGAAAAGGAGTTGGGCTCATTTCACTTGACGGACTGAAAAATCTGCTTCATGCTTTTGCTCTGCCATGGTACCACGGCTTTTACAAGCAGTCATAATACATGTGACAACACTGCTGAGTTAGGTCAGGTTTGACTGAAATACTATGAAGTGTACATTGTGAAAGACATTAATAAAAAACATGACACTTGTATATAAAGAATACGCTATATGTAGGTTACTGGAGTTTTTTTTTAAACATCTTTATTGGAGTATAATTGCTTTACAATGGTGTGTTAGTTTCTGCTGTATAACAAAGTGAATCAGCTATACATATACATATATCCCCATATCTCCTCGCTCTTGCGTCTCCCTCCCACCCTCCTTATCCCACCCCTCTAGGTGGTCACAAAGCTCATCTCCCTGTGCTATGTGGCTGCTTCCCACTAGCTATCTATTTTACATTTGGTAGTATATGTATGTCCATGCCACTCTCTCACTTTGTCCCAGCTTACCCTTCCCCCTCCCCGTGTCCTCAAGTCCATTCTCTATGTCTGCATCTTTATTCCTGTCCTGCCCTTAGGTTCTTCAGAACCTTTTTTTTTTTTTTAGATTCCACATAAATGTGTTAGCATACGGTATTTGTTTTTCTCTTTCTGACTTACTTCACTCTGTATGACAGACTCTAGGTCCATCCACCTCACTACAAATAACTCAATTTCATTTCTTTTTATAGCTGAGTAATATTCCATTGTATATATGTGCCACACCTTCTTTATCCATTCATCTGTCAATGGACACTTAGGTTGCTTCCATGTCCTGGTTATTGTACATAGAGCTGCAAAGAACATTGTGGTACCTGACTCTTTTTGAATTATGGTTTTCTCAGGGTATATGCCCAGTAGTGGGATTGCTGGGTCGTATGGTAGTTCTATTTTTAGTTTTTTAAGGAACCTCCATACTGTTCTCCATAGTGGCTGTGATCAATTTACATTCCCACCAACAGTGCAAGACGGTGCCCTTTTCTCCACACCCTCTCCAGCATTTATTGTTTGTAGATTTTTTGATGATGGCCATTCTGACTGGTGTGAGGTGATACCTCCTTGCAATTTTGATTTGCATTTCTCTGATGATTACTGATGTTGAGCATCCTTTCATGTGTTTGCTGGTGATCTGTATATCTTCTTTGGAGAAATGTCTATTTAGGTCTTCTGCCCATTTTTGGATTGGGTTGTTTGTTCTTTTGATATTGAGCTGCATGAGCTGCTTGTATATTTTGAAGATTAATCCTTTGTCCATTGATTCGTTTGCAAACATTTTCTCCCATTCTGAGGGTTGTTTTTTCATCTTGTTTATGGTTTCCTTTGCTGTGCAAAAGCTTTTAAGTTTCATTAGGTCCCATTTGTTTATTTTTGTTTTTATTTCCATTTCTCTAGGAGGTGGGTCAAAAAGGATCTTGCTGTGATTTATGTCATAGAGTGTTCTGCCTATGTTTCCTCTAAGAGTTTTATAGTGTCTGGCCTTACATTTAGGTCTTCAATCCATTTTGAGTTTATTTTTGTGTATGGTGTTAGGGAGTGTTCTAATTTCATTCTTTTACATGTAGCTGTCCAGTTTTCCCAGCACCATTTATCAAAGAGGCTGTCTTTTCTCTATTGTATATTCTTGCCTCCTTTATCAAAAATAAGGTGACCATATGTGCATGGGTTTATCTCTGGGCTTTCTATCCTGTTCCATTGATCTCTATTTCTGTTTTTGTGCCAGTACCATACTGTCTTGATTACTGTAGCTTTATAGCATAGTCTGAAGTCTGGGAGCCTGATTCCTCCAGCTCCGTTTTTCTTTCTCAAGATTGCTTTGGTTATTCGGGGTCTTTTGTGTTTCCATACAAAAAATGAAATTTTTTGTTCTAGTTCTGTGAAAAATGCCATTCATAGTTTGATAGGGATTGCATTGAATCTGTAGATTGCTTTGGACAGTACAGTTATTTTCACAATGTTGATTCTTCCAATCCAAGAACATGGTATTATCTCTCCATCTGTTTGTATCATCTTTAATTTCTTTCATCAGTGTCTTATAGTTTTCTGCATACAGGTCTTTTGACTCCTAAGGTAGGTTTATTCCTAGGTATTTTATTCTTTTTGTTGCAATGGTAAATGGGAGTGTTTCCTTAATTTCGCTTTCAGATTTTTCATCATTAGTGTACAGGAATGCAAGAGATTTCTGTGCGTTAATTTTGTATCCTGCTACTTTACCGCATTCAGTGATTAGCTCTAGTAGTTTTCTGGTAGCGTCTTTAGGATTCTCTATGTATAGTATCATGTCATCTGCAAACAGTGACAGCTTTACTTCTTCTTTTCTGATTTGGATTCCTTTTATTTCTTTTTCTTCTCTGATTGCCGTGGCTAAAACTCCCAAAACTATGTTGAATAATAGTGGTGAGAGTGGACAACCTTGTCTTGTTCCTGTACTTAGAGGAAATGGTTTCAGTTTTTAACCATTGAGAACGATGTTGTCTGTGGGTTTGTCCTATATGGCCTTTATGATGTTGAGGTAAGTTCCCTCTATGCCTACTTTCTGGAGGGTTTTTATCATAAATGGGTGTTGAATTTTGTCAAAAGTTTTTTCTGCATGTATTGAGATGATCATATGGTATTTCCCCTTCTATTTGTTAATATGGTTTATCACACTGATTGATTTGCGTATATTGAAGAATCCTTGCATTCCTGTGATAAACCCCACTTGATCATGGTGTATGATCCTTTTAATGTGTTGTTGGATTCTGTTTGCTAGTATTTTGTTGAGGAGTTTTGCATCTATGTTCATCAGTGATATTGGCCTGTAGCTTTCTTTCTTTGAGACATCTTTATCTGGTTTTGATATCATGGTGATGGTGGCCCTGTAGAATGAGTTTGGGAGTGTTCTTACCTCTGCAATATTTTGGAAGAGTTTGAGAAGGATAGGTGTTACCTCTTCTCTAAATGTGTGAGAGAATTCGCCTGTGAAGCCATCTGGTACTGGGCTTTTGTTTGTTGGAAGATTTTTAATTACAGTCTCAATTTCAGTGCTTGTGATTAGTCTGTTTATATTTTCTATTTCTTCCTGGTTCAGTCTTGGAAGGTTGTGCTTTTCTAAGAATTTGTCCATTTCTTCCAGGTTGTTCATTTTATTGGCATAGAGTTGCTTGTAGTAATCTCTCATGATCCTTTGTATTTCTTCTGCAGTATCAGTTGTTACTTCTCCTTTTTGTTTGTAATTCTACTGATTTGAGTCTTCTCGCTTTTTTTCTTGATGAGTCTGGCTAATGGTTTATCAATTTTGTTTATCTTCTCAAAGAACCAACTTTTAGTTTTATTGATCTTTGCTACTGTTTCCTTCATTTCTTTTTCATTTATTTCTGGTCTGATTTTTATGATTTCTTTCCTTCTGATAACTTAGGGGTTTTTGTGTTCTTCTTTCTCTAATTGCTTTAGGTGTAAGGTTAGGTTGTTTAATTGGGATGCTTCTTTTTTCTTGAGGTAGGATTGTACTGCTATAAACTTCCCTCTTAGAACTGCTTTTGCTGCATTCCATAGGTTTTGGGTCGTCGTGTTTTCATCGTCATTCGTTTGTAGGTATTTTTTGATTTCCTCTTTGATTTCTTCAGTGAACTCTTGGTTATTTAGTAGCGTATTGTTTAGCCTCCACGTGCTTGTATTTTTTACAGACTTTTTCCTGTAATTGATAACTAGTCTCACAGCGTTGTGGTCGGAAAAGATACTTGATACAATTTCAATTTTCTTAAATTTACCAGGCTTGATTTGTGACCTACGATATGATCTATCCTGGAGAACGTTCCATGAGCACTTGAGAAGAAAGTGTATTCTGTTGTTTTTGGATGGAATGTCCTATAAATATCAATTAAGTCCATCTTGTCTAATGTGTCATTTAAACCTTGTGTTTCCTTATTTCATTTCATTTTGGATGATCTGTCCATTGGTGAAAGTGGGGTGTCAAAGTCCCCTACTATGATTGTGTTACTGTCGATTTCCCCTTTTATGGCTGTTAGCATTTGCCTTATGTATTGTGGTGCTCCTACGTTGGGTGCATAAATATTTACAATTGTTATATCTTCTTCTTGGATTGATCCCTTGATCATTATGTAGTGTCCTTCTTTGTCTCTTGTACTAGTCTTTCTTTTAAAGTCTATTTCGTCTGATATGAGAATTGCTACTCCAGCTTTCTTCTGATTTCCATTTGCATGGAATATGTTTTCCCATCCCCTCACTTTCAGTCTGTATGTGTCCCTAGGTCTGAAGTGGGTCTCTTGTAGACAGCATATATACAGGTCTTGTTTTTGTATCCATTCAGCCAGTCTATGTCTTTTGGTTGGACCATTTAATCCATTTACATTTAAGGTAGTTATCGATATGTATGTTCCTATTACCATTTTCTTAATTGGTTTGGGTTTGTTATTGTAGGTCTTTTCCTTCTCTTGTGTTTCCTGCCTAGAGAAGTTCCTTTAGCATTTGTTGTAAAGCTGGTTTGGTGGTTCTGAATTCTCTTAGCTTTTGCTTGTCTGTAAAGGTTTTAATTTCTCCGTCAAATTTGAATGAGATCCTTGCTGGGTAGAGTAATCTTGGTGGTAGCTTTTTCCCTTTCATCACTTTAAATATGTCCTGCCACTCTCTTCTGGCTTGCAGAGTTTCTGCTGAAAGATCAGCTGTTAACCTTATGGGGATTCCCTTGTATGTTATTTGTTGCTTTTCCCTTGCTGCTTTTAGTATTTTTTCTTTGTATTTAATTTTTGATAGTTTGATTAATATGTGTCTTGGCATGTTTCTCCTTGGATTTATCCTGTGTGGGACTCTCTGCACTTCCTGGACTTGACTGACTATTGCCTTTCCCATATTAGGGAAGTTTTCAACTATAATGTCTTCCAATATTTTCTCAGTCCCTTTCTTTTCCTCTTCTTCTTCTGGGACCCCTATAATTCAAATGTTGGTGCGTTTAATGTTGTCCCAGAGGTCTCTGAGACTGTCCTCAATTCTTTTCATTCTTTTTTCTTTACTCTGCTCTGCGGTAGTTACTTCCACTATTTTATCTTCCAGGTCACTTCTCCGTTCTTCTGCCTCAGTTATTCTGCTATTGATTCCTTCTAGAGAATTTTTAATTTCATTTATTGTGTGGTTCATCATTGTTTGTTTGCTCTTTAGTTCTCCTAGGTCCTTGTTAAACATTTCTTGTATTTATTTTCTCCATTCTGTGTCCAACATTTTGGATCCTGTTTACTATCATTACTCTGAATTCTTTTTCAGGTAGACTGCCTACTTGCTCTTCATTTGTTTGGTCTTGCTCCTTCATCTGCTGTGTGTTTCTCTGTCTTCTCATTTTGCTTAACTTACTGTGTTTGGGGTCTCCTTTTCACAGGCTGCAGGTCTGTAGTTCCTATTGTTTTTGGTGTCTGCCCTCAGTGGCTAAGGTTGGTTCAGTGGGTTGTGTAGGCTTCCTGGTGGAGGGGACTGGTGCCTGTGTTCTGGTGGATGAGGCTGGATCTTGTCTTTCTGGTGGGCAGGACCACGTCCGGTGTGTGTTTTTGGGTGTCTGTGACCTTACTGTGATTTTAGGCTAATGGGTGGGGTTGCGTTCCTGTCTTGCTAGTTGTTTGGCATAGGGTGTCCAGCACTGTAGCTTGCTGGTCGTTGAGTGGAGTTGGGTCTTAGTGTTGAGATGTAGATCTCTGGGAGAGCTTTCGCCGTTTGATATTACGTGGAGCCAGGAGGTCTCTGGTGGACCAATGTCCTGAACTTGGCTCTCCCACCTAGAGGCACAGGTCTGACACCCGGCCGGAGCACGAAGACCCTGTCAGCCACACAGCTTTTGGGAAGTCTGCGGTCTTCTGCCAGCGTTCAGTAGGTGTTCTGTAGGAGTTGTTCCACATGTAGATGTATTTCTGGTGTATTTGTGGGGAGCAAGGTGATCTCCATGTCTTACTCCTCCGCCATCTTGAAGGCCTCCTTAGAGTTTTTCTATACGTCCTTCATCATAAGAAATGATCTATTCAGCATTGGTCCAAACACTGGGGAACGTATCCTAGATGAATGACAAAGCACTTTTGCCTAAATTGGGAAAATAAGACTTTGGAAAGAACTTTCTCAGATATTGATCATGGTTGATATGAAGCAGAGACCTGTCCAGAAACTGGAAGGACTCACTGATCATGAACTTGTTCACATTATGTGTGAGACGCCTGCTGAGGAGTCCCAGAAATACTGGGAGAGGAACTCAGTAGGTGGCTTTCTTTTTCTTGAGGCACACAGGAGCCATGGGTCAGCAGAATCAGACTTTGAATGCAAAGGTAATCTGATTAGCACCCTCTTCTCCCCAAGAATAAAGGTAATGATCACTTTGGAGAAATACATAACAGCATAATTTAAAAATATCATCTATAATCTGATTAGCAGAAATAATCCTGAGGAGAGGGGTTGAGGAATGGGCAACGTGGATGAAGGGGTCAAGAGGCACAAACTGCCAGTCATAAAATAAATAAGTCATGGGTATGTAATGTACAGCATGGGGACTAAAGTTAGTAATATTGTATTGCAAACTTGAAAGTTGCTAAGAAAGTAAATCTTAAAAGTTCTCATCACAAGGAAAAAAATTTGTAACTTTGTATGGTGATAGGTGGTAAATAGACTTATTGAGGTGATCATTTTGCAATGCACACAAATGTTGAATCATTATGTTGTACACCTGAAATTAACATAATGCTTGTCAATTACACTTCAATTTAAAAGAAAGAAAGAAAGAGAGAGAAGGAAAGAAAGAACCCATACCAATATCTTAGCATACTTCTTTTCCAGCTTTTTTCCCTGGTATTTTTTTCCTTACATATTTGAGATCATACTATGCTGACATGCTTTTTTGTGAGGTGTGAATGATAAAGCTACATTTTAGGCATATCACTTTTTACCCCTTTACCCTCATTTAATTCACAGCAATCATCATCCCTGACATGTTATATATTTGTTTACATAAGCTCTAAAAAAGACAGGAACTTTGTTTTGTTCACTACTGTATCCTCAAGGTCAAGAACACTCATATTTGTTGAAAATATTAAAGGATAAAAAGGACAGAAACCATCTAGTTACTAAGGATATTCCAAACAGATACCATAACATTTCTTAGTACAACCAGCTGACCAACAAGGAATAACGGAAACCTTAAGGCTCACAAATAATCCCAAAGAACAGCTGTCTACCAGAGAATCCTGGGAGGAGGAAGAAAGCTTTTTTTTCTCCATGACCCATTCACAATCCATAAAATAATTAAGCTCAAGCTCACAGAAAACCTTCAAGAGATACTCGTGAATCACAGTCATTAGTAAAGGATCTACTTTCTCAAGCTGGTCTTCAATTAGTTCACTCACTCACTGACCCACTAATCCACTCACATTTAGTAAGCATCTTTTATGTTCAAGCCTAGGTACTAGGGATTTAGGGGGAAATAAGACACAACATCTACCTTCAAGGAACTCATGATTTAACTGAGTGATATACATGTACACAACTGCTACACAGTAAGTGTTAAAGTTCAAAGAGAGTAAAGGAGAAATAACACCTAGATTTATGTGGAAGGGGCAAACAAAACTTTACAAAAAAGCTTTCACACTTTTACTTATGGACAGAAAGGAGGTGGGAGGAGACAGAGATATACACTCACTATACCCAAATATACACCTGCTCATGCACACACATTTTTCCATTCAAAAATTAAGTGGCCTTGAAGAAACATTCATGACCTGTGGTTTGTGGAAATGGAGAAAATTAGAGAAGAAACATGAAAGAAAGCAGAGGCTAAGAATCGTAAAATATATGAACATCTGCATGCTTAGCCTGAGTCACTGCCTGTAAAAACGAAGACCTACTTGGCATTTTACTAATGCTGGTGTCAAAGATGCTCTGGGGACACCATGAGTTCCCTTCTATATCCTCAGAATGCTATAAAGCTTTAATTAAGAATTGGAGGGACTCCCCTGGCGGTCCAGAGGTTAAGACTCCTTGCTTCCACTGCAGGGGGTGTGGGTTCAATCCCTGGTCAGGGAACTAAGATCCCGCATGCCACACAGTGCAGCCAAAAAATTTAAAAAATAAAAAAAAAGAATTCTTCACATTCTTGATAGTCACCATCAATGCAATTTTCATTTGTACAGGTAGCTGGTAGCAAGTAACAGAAGATTATCAAAAAAAAAAAAAGAATTGGAAAGATTCTGCATTTTCTCAGTTAGGAGTTAGTAAAATATTCCATGCAAAAAAATTTCTGGCACCAGAACTAATCTCATTTATAATGAAGCGTAAAAAGAACATTTACAAGTCAAAATAAAATATATGCAGAAACTGAGTGACCTGAATTTGCTTTCTTTAGTTTTCTTTATTAGTCTTGCAATGTGTCTATCACCAGGAGGAAATGCTAAAATAATTGAGACAAAATATTAAAAATATTTAACATCCTCCTATTACTATCATAACTACAATATTTTAGAGGTAGGTGTAGAGTGATTGATTTTTAATAACAAAAATTTACCCTTATGCTTTTAACTTATTTTGAAAGCTTACAATTCTCCTATTCTGTGGGATTAATCTTTTTGCTGACTAAATTTCCCAGTGAAAAAGGACAGGGGTATAGAGGTGTGAGTAAGGAAGGTAAATGTCCTGTGTTTGTGGCCTTGGGTATGTCATGCCACCTCTCTGAGTCTCCGTGGTTTTCAGATGTTGAGAGTTTATGAACAAGTAAACTAAATAAATATGTTAAGAGCCTATATATAAGTTGGCGGAGAACACATATTTACCAACTTAACCATGAAAACTAAAAAAAAAAAAAAGTCCAGCTTTCATTTGTCAAACAAAAAGAACTTTAAAAACTAAAGAGAAGAGACAACAATTGTAGACTAAAAGAATCCTTTCCAGGAAAAGAGCTGGCAACACAAACACACACACACACACACACACACACACACACTCACTCTCTCCCTTTCCCTTGTCTCTAATTTCATTTGGAACTAATGAAGAGTATATTACAAGTAACTAGTCTGCATTTGGAAACCATTAAACTAAAAAGCAGTAGCAGCAATAACAACAACTACCATTTACTACGACAGGAACCACAATAAATACTTTAACATACATTATCTCATTTAATCTACCCAACAAAGCCTGAGGCGTAATTATTAACCTCACTTTATAGTTTAGGAAACTGAGACTTAGAAAACCTAAGGAACTAGCAATGTTATCTGAGTAAGTTCAGGCAGCTGGACTCAAGCATCCATGTCCTATTGATGACAACTCCTCTCACGACTGTTTATGTTTCCATTGAATTCAAAATCTTATGACAATGTAGCAGATTTGAGACACATCATTTATTCATTTTTTCAGCAGTCAATCTCTAAGCCTTTGCTACGTCTCAGAAGTTCTGGGATGACTCGCAGGTCTCTGCCTGGGCAACTGAGTAGACGGTAGCGCTATTAGCAGAGATGGGATATCCAGATGTTTAGTATTGTTTTACATTTCATAAGGTGGACAACTTTACTTTCAGACATATATCTGTGACACATTAAGTAAAAGACCATCAAATATATATATATATACACATATAATATAAATAATATAAATATAACAGACAATATATTTAAAAATATATAATAATATATGATATATAAATGTTTACAATATAAATAGCATATAATATATAAATATAAATAATAAAAAATTATATACATACCCACACACATATTTGGAGCACAGGGCTAGTGACTTAGATTTGTGGTTAGTAATATGATCAAATGTTAACAAAGACAATTCTGGCAGTCATGCAAGATCAGCAGGTAAAGAGACTGGAGGCGACTTGATATCATAGTCCAGGTAAAACATGATGAGGACCCAAACAAAGCTGAGTATAATGAGGAACAGGCAATCAGGGTCCAATTGCGGGTAAAAGAACAAGACTTGGCAATTTATTGGAGATGAGGAATGATAGAGAAAAAGTCTAGGACGATTGGCTGAGGGCCAATAATAGTGTCATTAGTACATAAAGTACAATGTAGAAGGAGGTAAAGCTTGGCTCTTTGTTATTGTTTATACTATACTTTGAAGGAGAGACTAATTGGAAAAGATGACTATTAACTTTAAGCATTGTTGAGCTTGACACCTAAGGAGAAATATCCAGCAGGCAACTTGAAACTACTGGAAGTTCAGGAGAGAGTTCAGGCATAGAGGACAAAATCTAGGAGTCATCAGGAAACAGGCTGTAGTTGAAGGCACAGAACTGGACACCACCACCACAGGAAGTGTGTATTTAGAGAAGAGCAGAAGGACCAGCCTAAATACGGGACTAAAAAGATAGCCTCGCTCTTCAGTTTTTTCTCCAGAACACTGAGATTATTCTCTTGCTCTTGTTCTGAATAAAAGGAGACATCTGTCCCAGATACCTCCTGGGAGCAAACTGGCCTGAGGGAACAGAGACCAGTGCAATATAGGGCAACAGGAAAATGTTTTAGAACATACTAGATCAGCAGTTCTCAAAGTGTGGTCCACGCACTCCAAAAGTCCCCCAAGACCCCTTAAGGGAGGTCTGTAAGGTCAGAACTATTTTCAGAACATGAAGATGTTATTTATCTTTCTCACTGTATTATCTGCAACAATGTTGCAAAACCAGTGGTGGGTTAAAAAAAAAGTGGTGGGTGCTTTAGTGGGAATCAAGGCAGTAGCACCAAACTGTACTGGCTGGTAGCAACTGTACTTGTTCACTATCACAAACTCACAAGGGGAAAAAAAGGCCAGTTGCACTTATGAACGTCTGTCCTTGATGAATCAATAAAAACTATTAATTTAAAATAAATTGTGACCCTTAGGTTCTTTTAAAAACTATGGAAGACAAAAGGAGAAATACACACAAGGCACTTCTGCTGAGTACCAAAGTATAATCAGTTATCTGGAGGAAAAGCACTTACATGATGGTCTGAGAAAAAAGGTGAACCAGCTGCTTTTTTCATGGAACACCATTTTTACTTGCAGGAAGTGACAGATAACAATGGCTATTCAGATTTAGGTATTGGGCAACACTTCTTCCTAAATAAAGTGAATCTGTCACTTTAAGGAAAACAACTGTATTTGTTGCGGATGATGAAAATTCAAGCTTTCAAGTAAAAACCGGAATCTTGGAAAGTTTTATCTGCCTCGTAAGCTTAACATTATACCATTACTTAAAAGACGATCATGAGATGGATGGTGATATCAATAAAGATGATTTAAAAAACTATTTATAATGAAATGTGTCAACATTTGGAAGACATGCATAACTCAGTGAACCAATTCCAAATGACCAATGCATGTTACAAAATCATATATGGATAAAAAGTTCATTCAATGTGGAAGAAAGACTAATGGAGTTTAACATAACAGAGTATGAAAAGTTCATTGATAACAGTTTCATATTCCATATTGTAACTAACTTTGAACTTGAAATTTGTTGAATTTTGGTACAGTATCAAAGAAGAATATCCACAATTATCTGAAAAGGTTATTAAAATACACGTCTCTTTTCCAGCTACGTATCTGTGTGAGGTAGATCGTCTTCATTTCACATGCTTCAAGCAAAACACATAGTGCAGCACACTGAATGCAGAAGTAGATATAAGGATTCAGCTGTCTTCCGTTAAGCCAGGCATTCAAAGAGCTTTGCCAAAATGTATAAACAATGCTATTCTTCTCACAGTTTTTTTTGGTTTGGAGTTATTTTTCTTGAAAAATATGTTATTTATGTTAATATGTAATGGGTTTATTGTTTTTGTTTTTAAATGAATTAAAAAATTTTAATTTCTGAGTTTTAACTTCTAATATAGTAAAGACTGATAAATAAGACCCATATAAGCAAAAGCTCTTTGAGGGTCTTCATTTATTTTAAGAGGGGTCCTGAGACCAAAAAGCTTGATAATCTCCGAAGTCACTGCCTGTGTTTGCTTCAAAAAACCGACTTTCTTCCTAATTATTTTTTGTTGTTGTTGGAATAAGAGCCCAATAAGGTTGAAGTCTGAATTTTTCTCCCTCAATCCCAAAGAGTCCTTTTATAGACATTTTATAAGTTTCTTACTAAAATTCTTTCATCTATTTACCTAACATTTTTCATTTGTTTCCCCCATGCTCTCAGTACCCTTCATCAAATTCTGGGTTCCAAAGATACCTTAATTTTTTCACTTACATAGTAAATAAGTAAAGAGACAGGATAATATAGTGGAAAAATCAATCAACACGGATTCAGAAGTAAATTGGTATGTGGTCCTGGGGCTCAGCTTCCCTTCCGTATATCAAGAAATCAGACTAGATAATAGTTCTCAAACCTTAAATGGAATTCCAACATATAAGACAAGTAAGATGGATTTTAAGAGTTAACTCTAAATTCATTTTTTTTTTAATTTATTTATTTTATTTACTTATTTTTGGCTGCATTGGGTCTTCGTTGCTGCACGCGGGCTTTGTCTAGTTCTAGCAAGTGGGGGCTGTTCTTCCTTGCGGTGCGCGGGCTTCTCACTGCGGTGTCTTCTCTTGTTGCGGAGCACGGGTTCTAGGCACTCGGGCTTCAGTAGTTGTGGCTCGTGGGCTCTAGAGCGCAGGCTCAGTAGTTGTGGCGCACGGGCTTAGATGCTCAACGGCATGTGGGATCTTCCCGGACCAGGGCTCGAACCCGTGTCCCCTGCATTGGCAGGTGGATTCGTAACAACTGTGCCACCAGGGAAGCCCTCTTAATTCATTTTTAAGTTCAAATTTATGACATTTATTTATCACAGCGACAATGAAGCAATTTTGATTAACACAAATGTTTAAAGTCAGGGATCAAATTTATTTCTGTACTTGGTTTTGGTTGCTCTATTTGAAAAACATAATTCATCCAAGAGAGTAGCTATAACATACAGTTTTGAACAACAGTCTTGTAATCTCAGGGTGGTTTAAATAAATGTTTATTCAGAGGTTTGCACAAAAACCACTTAACTTGATAGTTCTTTAAAGCACCAGTGCATTCCAATATGTTAAAATCTGGTTTGTAACAGATATGAATGCATATACCTAATTAACTTGCAGTTTTTAAAAATTCAAAGACACTTAAAAAATAATGAAACTAGATTCTGCCAATTCCCTGAAGACCTCTCTGGAAGCTGGTTTCATGGAAAATAATGTGAAAACTCTGGTCCATAGCATGTCTAAGGTTCCTTCTGCTCTAACAAAGGCAGTAATGTAAGTTTGAGAGAGAAAAAAATCTGTGGCATCACCCTACGCCAATTTTTGTATTGTCAGAACTGGATGAGAAGATATAAGGCAGAGGCATGGTAACAAAGTGATTAACAGCATGAGCTCTGAAATAAGACATGGATTAGAAACTGAGCATTGCTACAGTTATTGTGATCTTGGGCAAACTGCTTGGTCAGTCTCACTTTCCTCATTATTAAAGTGAGAAAGAATAGCACCTGTCTCATATAACCATTTTAAAGATTAAATGAGAAAAATGCAAAAACAAAGTTTGGATGACCTTGTATATAGCTTTGAAAAAAAAAACAGAAAGGGAAAGAACGTTCAGACCTCTGATATTTCTGAGTCTGTGGAAAGTCTGTATAACTCAGCCCCAGACACCACTAACACGAAGCCCATTCAATTCTAAAGAGTTTTAGTTCTAAGATCCTCATTCAAATCACGATGTCAGCCAGATCATCGGTGAGGAAGATACAGGCTCTCATTTTGTATGTAAAGATGGTTCAACGTAGGAAAATCAACTAATGTAATACACCACATTAACAGAATGAAGGAAAAGAAACCCCACGTGATCATCTCAATTGATGCAGAAAAAGCATTTGACAAAATTCAAAATCCTTTCATGATAAAGCACTGAGCAAACTAGGAAAAGAAGAAAACTACTTCAACATAATAAAGACCAAATATGAAAAGCCAACACTGAACATCATACCAATGGTGAGAGATTGAAAGCTTTTTCTCTAAAATTTTTAACAAGACAAGAATGCTCACCTTCACCACTTCTATTCAACATAGAAATCCTAGCCAGAGCAATTAGGCAAGGGGGGAATAAAAGGCATCCAAACTGGAAAGGAAGAAGTAAAATTATCTCTGTTTGCAGAAGACATGCTCTTACATGCAGAAAGCCCTAAAGATTCTACAAACAAACAAAAAACCTGTTTAGAATAAATAACTTGAGCAAGGTAGCAGGATACAAAATCAACGCACAAAAAATCAGTAGCATTTCCATATACTGATAATCTGAACAATCTGTAAAGGAAATTAAGAAAACAATGTCATTTACAATAGCATCAAAAAGAATAAAATACTTAGGAATTAGCCAAGGAGGACTTGTATACTGACAACTATAAAACATTCTGAAAGAATGTAGATACAGATAAATGGAAAAATGGCCCACATTCATGGATTGGAAGACTTCGTATTGTTAAGACATTAATACCATCCAAAGCAATCCACAGATTCAATGTAATCACTGTGAAAATCCCTATGACATTTGTTTGCAGAAATAGAAAATTCATCCTCAAATTCATATGGAATCTCAGGGGACCCTGAATAGCAAACACATTCTTTAAAAAGAATAACAAAGTTACAGGTCTCAAACCTTCTGATTTCAAAACTTATTACAAAGCTATCATAATCAAAACAGTACTAGCCTTAAGACATTTAGGTCAATGGAACAGAACAGAGAGCCCAGAAATAAACCCATGTATGTATAGTCAAATGATTTTCTACAAATATGTCAAGACCACTCAGTGAGGAAAGGACAAGTGGTGTTGGGAACACTGGATATCCACATGAAAAAGAATGAAGTAAAACTAACTCAAAATGGATCAAAGACCTAAATGTAAGATCTAAAATTAAAAACTCTTAGAAGAAAACTTAAGTGAAAGCTTCACAACATTGGATTTAGCAATACTTTTCTTGGGTAGGACACTAAAAGCACAGGCAACAAAAGAAAAAGTAGATAAACTGGACTACATCAAAATTAAAAAGTTTTGTGCACCAACAGACAGTATCAACAGAATGAAAAGGCAACCTACGATATGGGAGGAAACATTTGCAAATCATATGTCTCCTAAGGGGTTAATACCCAGAGTATATAAAGAACTCCTACAATGCAACAACAAAAAAGCAAACAACTGATTTTTAAAAATGTGCCAAGTACCTGAACAGACATTTCTTCAAAGATATACAAATGGCCAATATGCACACAAAAAGATCAAAATCACTAATCATTAGGGAAATGCAAATCAAATTAATGAGCTGCCACTTCACACCCATTAAAACAGCTATTATCAAAAAACCAGAAAGTAGTTAGTGTTGGCAAGGATGTAAAGAACTTGGAACCCTTGTGCACTATTGATGGGAATGTAAAATAGTAAGGCATGGAAAACAGTACAGTGGCTTCTCAAAAAATTAAAAATAGAATTACCATATGATCTAGCAATTCTTGGTATATACCCAAAAGAACTAAAACCAGGGACTTGAATAGGTATTTGTACACTCATATGAATGGGAGCATTATTCACAATAGTCAAAATGTGGAAGCAACCCAAGTGTCTATTGATGGATGAATAGACAAACAAAACGTGGTATATTCATACAATAGAATATTATTCAGTCTTAAAAATGAAGGAAGTTCTGGTACATGCTACAACATGGATGAACCTTGAGGAAATTATGCCAAGTGAAATAAGCCCAATACACAAAAAGACAAATACTATATGATTCCACTTATGTGAGGTACCTAGAGTAGTCAAATTCATAAACACAGTAAGTAAATGGTGGTTGCCAGGGCCTGGTGGGAAGGGGAAATGGGGAGTTCTTGTTTAACTGGTACAGAGTTTCAGTTTTAGAAGATCAAAAAAGTTCTGGAGATAGATGAATGTAATGGTTGCACAACAATGTGAAGGTACTTAATACCACTAATTGTATACTTAAAAATGGTTAAAATGGTAAATTTTATGTCATGTATATTTTACCACAATGTTAAAAAACCCACTTATCAGAAAAAATAAACAATGTGTCCCTCCCCCTACAAAGATTCTCATCCACTGAGCTCCTTTCACACGCTCTGTGAGGACGGTAATTGATTCACCCATTCATTAAGTAATACTATGTACCCAGGTATGGTTTAAAGTTCTTGGGATACATCAGTGAAGAAAAAGTTAAGGTCCTGTGGACCTCAAAATCTAGTGGGAGGAGGAGGAGGAGACAGATAAGAGAAAAACAAAGTAATTTATATAGTATGCTGGAAAGTAATAAGCCAAAATAAAACAAGAAAGGGTAGGGAACAATACGGTGGGAGTGCTGGGCTAGATGAGAAGGTGACATTTTGGCAAAGATTCGTTAGAGGTTATGGAGATCATCATGTGGTTATATGAAGAAAAATCATCCTAGGAATGGGGAACAGCTAAGAGCAAAGGGCCTAAGGTTCATGAGCCTGTTTTTTGAGCAATGGTAAGAAGGTCAGTGTGACTGGAGCAGAGCGAGTAAAGGGAATAATGATGAGATATTATTAGAAAGGTTTAGGCCATTGTAAGGTTTTTATTGTACATAATTTGAAGGTAGAACCTGATAGGAAGTCAAGAAGACTTCCTGATACATTAGAGACAGAGTAAGAGGAAAAAAAGAACCAAGGATGATTCTAAGTTTTTAGGTCTTAGCAGTGTTAAAGATGAAATTACCATTAATTAAGATGGGGAAAGGTTCAAGAGAAGCAGGTTTGGGGAGGAAGATTACGTGTCTGGTGTTAGACATGTTGTGTTAGATATATCTGTGAGCTATTTGAGTGGAGATATGGATAGGTAGTTGGATATATGAGTCTATAGAGTTCAGGGGAAAAATGTGGCTAGAGTTAAAAATCAGCATATAGAGAGTATGTAAAACCATGAAACCAGATGAGATCCCCAAGGAGTAGAGACAGAGAAGAAAAGAAGTCCACAGCCTGACACCTGGAGCAACACAACATAAAGAAGTTGGGGAAAAGAGGAAGAATCAGCAAAGGAGACAGAAGGAATGACCAAAGAGGCTGGTGGAAAACCAGAGACAACATCTGAATGTGAGTCAATCTGTTACTACTTCTTTAACCTTGTGAACTGGCTTCATCTCTCCAGTTCTTGATTTTCCTTGTCTGTACAATAAACATAATACCAGTTTTCTCAGGTAGTTGCTGTGAGAATTAAACGAGACCAAATACAGGAAAATGGTTAGCACATGGAGTGCCGGAACTAAGTAAGTGCTCAATAAATGGTATCTATTACTATGATGATAAACAACAACAAACCTTAGCCCCCTTCCAGGCTATTATAGTCCTTTCCTCTACTACTTTACAGGAAACGAGCTAGGAACTGGAACTGAAAGATGAGACCAACAAAGGCAATAGAAACCTACAGTGAGATGGCAATCTACCATTTCAGCCTTAACCTTTTCCTCTCTCTATAAATAAGCTTTATCATAATGTCTGTTTTTCTTTGAACATGCCCTATATGTCCCACCTCCATTCCTTGCTCATGTTACTCTCTTTGTTTTCTTTACTATTCTCCATATCTACTTATGTAGCCCATTCTTTCACGGCAAACCACAAAGGCCACCTTCTGCTCTGAAAACATTCATGATTTGCCCTAAATGGAGGCAATCTCCCTTTCCTTTAAATTTTTGCAGCTTTAATGAATTCTCATGGCACTTACCATTCCTTCCTGTGGGCAATCAAGAGTTAATTAAAATGTATTAACCTCTCATTTTATTCTCTTAGCTTACCCTTTCTAATCATATAACATCCCTAGCAATATATAAATTCATCATTTCAATAATGAGAATCTAAAAGAGAACACGTATTTTAAAAAGATATAATTTAACTACTTTTATTACAATAAGCCTTTTAGAAATCTTATTTGCTGTCATTCTAAATTTTGGTTTAAATCAAAACCCAGCGTTACATTAAATCTTATTTTCTACATATCTGCTTTTTTACATTCCTTCTTCTAGCTGCTCCTGTTGGAAGTTAATTTTCAAGCTGAAAACAAATAATTCACACTGTTAAATCTCATCTTGTTACAATTTGCACAAGAAATCCAAATTGTGAAGGAATTTCTACTTATCTTTCTTTACACTCATAATCCTCAATTTGTCACAATCAGCAAATTTCTGTACTGAATAACTCACTCTATTTTCATCTGGAAAAATAAGTCATTATTTTTGAAGTATTTACATGTTTGAGTCTATTTCCCCCTAATTCCCTGCTCTCCTACCCAACAGCTGGTTTGTTTTATTTCCAAATGAATAGTGAGAAATAAACAGTTACTTAGTTGAAAAAGCTTTTAGACTCTTTCAGATTTAGGTCTGAATCTTGGCTTTAACTGGTTCAAATCTACTAAACTGTAAATCTTGATCAAGTTACTTAATGTTCTGGTCTTCAGTTTCCTGATTTTTAAAATGGGAATATTATTTAAAAGGTTATTAAAAGGATAAATGGATAGGAGACCTTCAAGATGGCGTGGAGATCACCTTCCTCCCCACAAATACATCAGAAATACATCTACATGTGGAACAACTCCTACAGAGCACCTACTGAACGCTGGCAGAAGACTTCAGACTTCCCAAAAGGCAAGAAACTCCCCACATACCTGGGTAGGGCAAAAGAAAGAAGAAAAAACACAGACAAAAGAATAGGGACAGGACCTGCACCTCTGGGAAGGAGCTGTGAAGGAGGAAAAGTTTCCACACACTAGGAAGCCCCTTCAATGGCAGAGATGGGGGGTGGTAGGGGGCGAAGCTTCGGAGCCATGAAGGAGAGCACAGCAACAGGGGTGCGGAGGGCAAAGTGGAGAGATTCCCACACAGAGGATCAGTGCCAACCAGCATTCACCAGCCTGAGAGGCTTGTCTGCTCACCCACCAGGGTGTGTGGGGGCTGGGAGCTGAGGCTCGGACTTCGGGGGTCAGATCCCAGGGAGAGGACTGGGGTTGGCTGCGTGAACAAGCCTGAAGTGGGCTAGTGGGCAACAGCTAGCCGGGAGGGAGTCCGAGAAAAAGTCTGGACCTGCCTAAGAGGCAAGAGACCATTGTTGTGGGGTGCGCGAGGAGAGGGGATTCAGAGCACCACCTAAACGAGCTCCAGAGACGGGCGTGAGCCGCGGCGATCAGCGCAGACCCCAGAGACGGACATGAGATGCTAAGGCTGCTGCTGTAGCCACCAAGAAGCCTGTGTGCAAGCCCAGGTCACTATCCACACCTCCCCTCCCGGGAGCCTGTGCAGCCCGCCACTGCCAGGGTCCCATGATCCAGGGACAACTTCCCCGGGAGAACACACAGCGTGCCTCAGGCTGTTGCAATGTCACCCCGGCCTCTGCCTCCGCAGGCTCACCCTGCATTCCGTACCCCTCCCTCCCCCCGGTCTGAGTGAGCCAGAGCCCCCTAATCAGCTGCTACTTTAACCCTGTCCTGTTTGAGCAAAGAACAGACGGCCTCAGGTGACCTACACGCAGAGGCAGGGCTAAATCCAAAGCTGAACCCCAGGAGCTGTGCGAACAAAGAGAGAAAGGGAAATTTCTCCAAGCAGCCTCAGGAGCAACAGATTAAATCTCCACAGTCAACTTGATGTACCCTGCATCTCTGGAATACCTGAATAGACAACGAATCATCCCAAAATTGAGGCAGTGGACTTTGGGAGCAACTGCAGACTTGGGGTTTGCTTTCTGCATCTAATTTGTTTTTGGTTTTATATTTATCTTAGTTTAGTATTTAGAGTTTATTATCATTGGTAGATTTGTTTATTGATTTGGTTGCTCTCTTCCTTTATTTTTTTTATATATATAGATATATATTTTTTTTTCCTTTTTCTCTTTTTGTGTGTATGTGTATGCTTCTTTGTGTGATTTTGTTTGTATAGATTTGCTTTTACCATTTGTCCTAGGGTTCTGTCTGATTTCTGTTTGTTTGTTTTTTTAGTATAGTTTTTAGCGCTGGTTATCATTGGTGGATTTGTTTTTTGGTTTGGTTGCTCTCTTCCTTTTTTTAAATTACTTTTTAATTTTTTTATTATTAATAATTTTTTAATTTTAATAACTTTATTTTTCTTTTTTTTTGTTCTTTTTTTCCTCCGTTTTCTTCTGAGCCATGTGGCTGACAGGATCTTGGTGCTCCAGCTGGGTGTCAGACCTGTACCTCTGAGGTGGGAGAGCCGAGTTCAAGACACTGGTCCACCAGAGACCTCCTGGCTCCACGTAATATCAAACGGCGAAAGCTCTCCCAGAAATCTACATCTCAACGCTAAGACGCAACTCCACTCAACAACCAGCAAGCTACAGTGCTGGACACCACATGCCAAGCAACTAGCAAGACAGGAACGCAACCCCACCCACTAACAGAGAGGCTGCCTAATAAGTTCACAGACACCCCAAAACACATCACTGGATGCAGTTCTGCCCACCAGAAAGACAAGATCCGGCCTCATCCACCAGAACACAGGCACCAGTCCCCCCAACCAGGAAACCTACACAACCCACTGAAACAACCTTAGCCACTGAGGCAGACACCGAAAACAATGGGAACTACGAACCTGCAGCCTATGAAAAGGAGACCCTAAACACAGTAAGTTAAGCAAAATGAGAAGACAGAGAAACACACAGCAGATGAAGGAGCAAGGTAAAAACCCACCAGACCTAACAAATGAAGAGCAAATAGGCAGTCTACCTTAAAAAGAATTCAGAGTAATGATAGTAAAGAGGATCCAAAATGTTGGACACAGAATGGAGAAAATACAAGAAACGTTTAATAAGGACCTAGAAGAACTAAACAGCAAACAAACAATGATGAACAACACAATAAAAGAAATTAAAAATTCTCTAGAAGGAATCAATAGCAGAATAACTGAGGCAGAAGAACGGAGAAGTGACCTGGAAGATAAAATAGTGGAAGTAACTACCGTAGAGCCGAATAAAGAAAAAAGAATAAAAAGAATTGAGGACAGTCTCAGAGACTTCTGGGACAACATTAAATGCACCAACGTTCGAATTATAGGGGTCCCAGAAGAAGAAGAGAAAAAGAAAGGGACTGAGAAAATATTGGAAGACATTATAGTTGAAAACTTCCCTAATATGGGAAAGGCAATAGTAAATCGAGTCCAGGAAGTACAGAGAGTCCCACACAGGATAAATCCAGGAGAAATATGCCAAGACACATATTAATCAAACTATCAAAAATTAAATACAAAGAAAAAATATTAAAAGCAGCAAGGGAAAAACAACAAATAATATACAAGGGAATCCCCATAAGTTTAACAGCTGATCTTTCAGCAGAAACTCTGCAAGCCAGAAGCGAGTGGCTGGACATATTTAAAGCGATGAAAGGGAAAAAGCTACCACCAAGATTACTCTACCCAGCAAGGATCTCATTCAGATTCGACGGAGAAATTAAAACCTTTACAGACAAGCAAAAGCTAAGAGAATTCAGAACCACCAAACCAGCTTTACAACAAATGCTAAAGGAACTTCTCTAGGCAGGAAACACAAGAGAAGGAAAAGACCTACAATAACAAACCCAAACCAATTAAGAAAATGGTAATAGGAACATACATATCGATAATTACCTTAAATGTAAATGGATTAAATGGTCCAACCAAAAGACACAGACTGGCTGAATGGATACAAAAACAAGACCCGTATATATGCTGTCTACAAGAGACCCACTTCAGACCTAGGGACACGTACAGACTGAAAGTGAGGGGATGGAAAAAGATATCCCATGCAAATGGAAATCACAAGAAAGCTGGAGTAGCAATTCTCATATCAGACAAAATAGACTTCAAATAAAGACTAGTAAAAGAGACAAAGAAGGACACTACATAATGACCAAGGGATCAATCCAAGAAGAAGATATAACAATTGTAAATATTTATGCACCCAACATAGGAGCATGTCAATACAAAAGGCAAATACTAACAGCCATAAAAGGGGAAATCGACAGTAACACAATCATAGTAGGGGACTTTTAACACTCCACTTTCACCAATGGACAGATCATCCAATATGAAAATAAATAAGGAAACACAAGCTTTAAATGATACATTAAACAAGATGGACTTAATTGATATTTATAGGACATTCCATCCAAAAACAACAGAATACACTTTCTTCTCAAGTGCTGATGGAACATACTCCAGGATAGATCATATCTTGGGTCACAAATCAAGCCTTGGTAAATTTAAGAAATTTGAAATCGTATCAAGTATCTTTTCTGACCACAACGCTATGAGAGTAGATACCAGTTACAGGAAAAAAATCTGTAAAAAATACAAACCCATGGAGGCTAAACAATACATTACTACATAACCAAGAGATCACTGAAGAAGTCAAAGAGGAAAACAAAAAGTACCGACAAACAAATGACAATGAAAACACAACGACCCAAAACCTACGGATGAAGCAAAAGCATTTCTAAGAGGGAGGTTTACAGCAGTACAATCCTACCTCAAGAAACAAGAAACATCTCAAATAAACAACCTAACCTTACACCTAAAGCAATTAGAGAAAGAAGACCACAAAAACCCCTAAGTTATCAGAGGAAAGAAATCATAAAGATCAGATCAGAAATAAATGAAAAAGAAATGAAGGAAACAATAGCAAAGATCAATAAAACTAAAAGCGGGTTCTTTGAGAAGATAAACAAAATTGATAAACCATTAGCCAGACTCACCAAGAATAAAAGGGAGAAGACTCAAATCAATAGAATTAGAAGTGAAAAAGGAGGAATAACAACTGACTGCAGAAATACAAAGGATCATGAGAGATCACTACAAGCAACTCTATGCCAATAAAATGGACAACCTGGAAGAAATGGACACATTTTTAGAAATGCACAACCTTCCGAGACTGAACCAGGAAGAAACAGAAAATATAAACAGACCAATCACAAGCACTGAAATTGAGACTGTGATTAAAAATCTTCCAACAAACAAAAGCCCAGGACCAGATGGCTTCACAGGCGAATTCTATCAAACATTTAGAGAAGAGGTAACACCTATCCTTCTCAAACTCTTCCAAAATATAGAAGAGGGAGGAACGCTCCCAAACTCATTCTACGAGGCCACCATCACCGTGATACCAAAACCAGACAAAGATGTCACAAAGAAAGAAATATCACTGATGAACATAGATGCAAAAATCCTCAACAAAATACTAGCAAACAGAATCCAACAACACATTAAAAAGATCATACAACATGATCAAGTGGGGTTTATCACAGGAATGCAAGGATTGTTCAGTATATGCAAATCAATCAATGTGATAAACCATATTAACAAACTGAAGGAGAAATACCATATGATCATCTCAATAGATGCAGAAAAAGCTTTTGACAAAATTCAACACCCATTTATGATAAAAACCCTCCAGAAAGTAGGCATAGAGGGAACTTACCTCAACATAGTAAAGGCCATATATGACAAACCCACAGACAACATCATTCTCAATGGTGAAAAACTGAAACCATTTCCTCTAAGATCAGGAACAAGACAAGGTTGTCCACTCTCAGCACTATTATTCAACATAGTTTTGGGAGTTTTAGCCACGGCAATCAGAGAAGAAAAAGAAATAAAAGGAATCCAAATCAGAAAAGAAGAAGTAAAGCTGTCACTGTTTGCAGATGACATGATACTATACATAGAGAATCCTAAAGACGCTACCAGAAAACAACTAGAGCTAATCACTGAATGCGGTAAAGTAGCAGGATACAAAATTAACGCACAGAAATCTCTTGCATTCCTGTACACTAATGATGAAAAATCTGAAAGAGAAACTAAGGAAACACTCCCATTTACCACTGCAACAAAAGAATAAAATACCTAGGAATAAACCTACCTAAGGAGACAAAAGACCTGTATGCAGAAAACTATAAGACACTGATGAAAGAAATTAAAGATGATACAAACAGATGGAGAGATAATACCATGTTCTTGGATTGGAAGAATGAACATTGTGAAAATAACTATATTACCCAAAGCAATCTAGAGATTCAGTGTAATCCCTATCAAACTACCAATGGCATTTTTCACAGAACTAGAACAAAAAATTTCACAATTTGTATGGAAACACAAAAGACCCCAAATAACCAAAGCAATCTTGAGAAAGAAAAACAGAGCTGGAGGAATCAGGCTCCCAGACTTCAGACTATACTATAAAGCTACAGTAATCAAGACAGTATGGTACTGGCACAAAAACAGAAATAGAGATCAATGGAACAGGATAGAAAGCCCAGAGATAAACCCATGCACATATGGTCATCTTATTTTTGATAAAGGAGGCAAGAATATACAATGGAGAAAAGACAGCCTCTTTGATAAGTGGTGCTGGGAAAACTCGACAGCTACATGTAAAAGAATGAAATTAGAACACTCCCTAACACCATACACAAAGATAAACTCAAAATGGATTGGAGACCTAAATGTAAGGCCAGACACTATAAAACTCTTAAAGGAAAACATAGGAAGAATACTCTTTGACATAAATCACAGCAAGATCTTTTTTGACCCACCTCCTAGAGAAATGGAAATAAAAACAAATATAAACAAATGGGACCTAATGAAACTTAAAAGCTTTTGTACAGCAAAGGAAACCATAAACAAGATGAAAAAACAACCCTCAGAATGGGAGAAAATGTTTGCAAACGAATCAACAGACAAAGGATTAATCTTCAAAATATACAAGCAGCTCATGCAGCTCAATATCAAAAGAACAAACAACCCAATCCAAAAATGGGCAGAAGACCTAAATAGACATTTCTCCAAAGAAGATATACAGATCACCAGCAAACACATGAAAGGATGCTCAACATCAGTAATCATCAGAGAAATGCAAATCAAAATTGCAAGGAGGTATCACCTCACACCAGTCAGAATGGCCATCATCAAAAAATCTACAAACAATAAATGCTGGAGAGGGTGTGGAGAAAAGGGCACTGTCTTGCACTGTTGGTGGGAATGTAAATTGATACAGCCACTATGGAGAACAGTATGGAGGTTCCTTAAAAAACTAAAAATAGAACTACCATACGACCCAGCAATCCCACTACTGGGCGTATACCCTGAGAAAACCATAATTCAAAAACAGTCATGTACCACAATATTCATTGCAGCCCTGTTTACAATAGCCAGGACATGGAAGCAACCTAAGTGTCCATTGATAGATGAATGGATAAAGAAGGTGTGGCACATATATACAATGGAATATTACGCAGCCATGAAAAGAAATGAAATTGAGTTATTTGTAGTGAGGTGGATGGACCTAGAGTCTGTCATACAGAGTAAAGTAAGTCAGAAAGAGAAAGGCAAATACCATATGCTAACACATATATATGGAATCTAGAAAAAAAAAAAAGGTCCTGAAAAACCTAGGGGGAGGACAGGAATAAAGATACAGACGTAGAGAATGGACTTGAGGATATGGGGAGGGGAAAGGGTAAGCTGGGACAAAGTGAGAGAAGTAGAACTGACATATATACACTACCAAATGTAAAATAGATAGCTAGTGGGAAGCAGCCACATAGCACAGGGAGATCAGCTCAGTGCTTTGTGGCCACCTAGAGGGGTGGGATAGGGAGGATGGGAGGGAGACGCAAGAGGGAGGAGTTATGGGGATATATGTATATGTATAGCTGCTTCACTTTGTTATACAGCAGAAACTAACACACTATTGTAAAGCAATTATAGTCCAAGAAAGATGTTAATAAATAAATAAATATACAAGTAAAAAAAAAAAAGAAAAAAAAGGATAAATGGAAAATCAGATTCCATAAATAAAGCATGAAAACTGGGTACCAGAATAACATTTAGTTCTTCTCTGTCTTATTAACAGGACCTATGTACTATTTGTAAAGCTAATATCAGTACCTATGGGAAGCCACTAATTTTTAAATATAGGTCAAGATCCGTAAGAATTAATGCTGAGTTTGAAACTGCCAAGCAACGCTGCCTTTTATAAAGCAAAAAGGGTTTTTATTGGTTTTACTGACATTGGCTAGAGTACATATTAAGCTGTTTAATAAGAACAATAAATGAGATAATGAATGATAAGTAAAAAGTGATACAAAAACACCATTCTTATTATTGGTAGAATGCAACAGGATATAGCTATGCGATAATTTTACCGCCATAAATAAGTAGACAGGATGAATATATTTGGACACGAAAAGAAAGATGCTTAAAGAGAGGGTGGTGTTTACTGTTGAAAGAGACTGATAAATTATCTCCTTACCCAAATCGCTGGCTGCAACCACAGCCGTCCCACCAGGAGCAAAAGGATCATTGTGCTCTAATGTTTCCACCTAAACAAATTACACAAGTCATGACTCAGAGAGGTGACATTTCAGAGCTGAGACCTCACTGCCACATCAAAGAAAATATTCTTTACAAACTCTAAATCAATTAGGAGCAAATGCTTACCCCTACTGATTTGTAAACTTATTAAACTGAAATGATACATATCATTTTCTAATCTTTTACTGTGAAACATAACATACATTCAGAAAAATGTATGGAACATTATGTACAGTTTAATAAATAAGTATCAAGTGAACACCTAGGCAATCACCTCCCAGGAAACTGCTAACATCTCAAGTCTTCATGTGCCCCGCTCCAATCACAATCCCATCCCTAATAATACAGAGACTTCTCATATGCCCTTTACTCAGCTTCCTCTAATGTTAATGTGTGAGAGAAAAAGAGACGGGGAGGCAGAGAAAGAGAATTTGAGCGAGGGAGAGTGCTTGCTGCTAAAAAAATTCAGCTGCTTTCAATAATAAGCCATGTAAAAATCTGGATCAAATGGCAAGGGTGAGAGGCTACAAGGAGTGAGGACTTCACCAGAAGCCAGAGATTCTAACTACTGAACTGTCTTCCTACTTTACTTTGTTTTTAAATCATAGTCAAACAAAATGTATATTTAAGAAGATAACTGAACTAACTTTCTGGCATCAGGCTCTTTTTAAGAGGCCAGCCAAAAGCCTTGGCATACAGTTAGATAAAAGGGGCATGAAAAGAGTTTTGGAATATTTATCTCCTACTCTGACTCATGACTAGCAATGTCATCTGTATTACAGGATCCATTTCTAATCATCAAGAAATTGGGTATTAACAATTAAATGTCAAAGGATATTGGAGAGCTCTAGTAAAACATGTATTTGAAAAGAGAGAAGCAATGCTAACTGGGACTTAGAGTATATTCTCTTTTTATAAAAGAGGACCCATTAAAACAAAACTACTAGCAGAAAGAAGTAAATGCTAGTGATGTTTTCAGAACTGAAAATGATAGTACTTATTTTAACTGATGCTTACCTTAACTTACATTTTTATAAAATGAACACACTACCTTATACTCTATCTGCTGAATGAATAAATAGCAATCAAGGGGGAAAAATATCAAGTTGGTCTGTATAGCAAAGTAACTCTCCATGGTTCCTAATAGTTAAAATGCCAGTGTGAGAGACAGTCGCAGACACGATAACTAAAGTCACCAACTATTACTGCTTCTTCTCTAAACTTTGAGAGAAGGAAAAACTAACAGCCCTGATTTTTAACAATAGCTTGCAGATTTTATGTACCATCACAGAGAGAAATAGAAAAAGTATGCCTACCTGTGCGTCAGGTTTTATTTCTATTCCTTTATCATACACTGTGCAACCAACCTAAAAGGCCACTGGGACAGCAAGGGGAACAGGATGGACTGTGCAGCCCATGAGGGAATAAGTGGCCACAAAACTCTTTATGTTATGTTCAGTTTGATAATTAGGCAATTTAGTACACAAAAGTAATTTTCATGACTAAAATACAGATGGTATAATTTTATAGAATTAATGTTCCAAAATCCTCCTACAAAGTCACCTAATTTATCACTGAAATTCTCTCTTCTGCATCAGCCATCCACTCCCTCATTTCACAGTATGACTTAGCACGTACACAGTAGCTACCATACACTAGCTAGAATAGTAGGAAATGGCACTTGTTTTTTTGGTTTGGTTTTTAAAATTATGTCCCTCTGAGAACAGAGACCATCCTTGAAGGAATAGGAAAGATTTGTGGGGAGAGATTCATGTCTGGAGGCATTAACAGAGGCCCGTTTGAAAAGAAGGAAGATGACAAAAAACAGGGGTTTGTAGCTAGGAAGAAATGAGTTTAAATTTTAGACTATAGTGGTGAAGACCTTAGATTTTGGTCAGGTAGACCACGGTCTGAATTTAGTTGTATCACTTACTAACTTACACTTAACCTCTCATTTATTGATCTTTATCTTTAAAATGAGGATGAAACATGAGCCTCATAGGATTACTGTGATGCTTAAATGAGGTAACACATGAAAAGAATTTAGCACCATGCCTGGAGCATAGAAGACATTAGATAAAAGTAACTATTGTTATATTGCCACCAAACACTAAATTTGGTGTTTAGTTTAGTTTTGAATGGAGAAATTAAGAGCTGTCAGCAAGGGCATTTTTGCTTTCAAAATCTGGGGAGAAAAGGGAAAAAGGAAGTAGAATGAATGGTAGAAAAGTTTCACCAGGGAAGAGGAACAAAAGAAACTTGTTTATTTTTAAATGAGGAAGAGCTGCTTTGGCTTTCTTGCTCTTTAAACAATAAGAGTGGATAATGAGAGGCTAAAATAAGGTGAGAGGAAAAGAATTCAGGTTGCAGCCAATTTGAAAAAAATTTGGCAAATGGGCCCACACTGCAAACTAAGTGTTGTAGGAAAACAGAGTATCCAGTAGCCTGTGGAAACCACAAATATTTAGTTACAGAGGCATTTGCTTAGTTTTACATCAGTGGAAAAAACCAGTTGCTGGCCAAGTAGCTGAATACAGTACTGAATACTGTATTAGAATACAATAAGGAAGTAATTCAAGAACACCAAAGTCTATTATCTTTAAAAGAATCAATTACTCTTTTAAGGAAGTTTTCTTAATCTAAGAGTATTAAAAGACAAAATTTTTGCTTCACATGCCTGTCAATCAACTGTTCCTTTCTAGGTCTGGTTTACTTACAGATGTGAAATATCCTGCCTCAAAAAATAAGTCTTCAAATAAAAACTTTAAAACAAACCAAACAAACACGAAAAAAAGCAATTAAAAAGCCCTCCAAAACCATGCATAATTATTGAAATTGGGTGATAGATACATGGAAGTTAAAATATTTCATTATGTTACTCTATTTTGCATGTGTTTAAATATCCATAACATAAAGATTTTGTTTTCAAAGCCTCCAGATGATAAAGCACTTAGTTGTCTGAACTTAGTTAATTTTTCTGAGTCTCGGTGTCCTTATTATTAAAATAGGGACACCAACACCTACTTTGCAAGATTGATGTGGAGATTAGAAATTATGACTGTGAAGCACACAGAAGTACCGGGATCATAGTTCATGGTTATTAAATAGTAGTTGTTGTTCTACGTATATGTTATCAAGAGAGTCTGACATTTAGTGGGAATTTATACTTCTTTACAAGAATAACACTCCAGATATGTCTATAAAATAACAGAAATGATTTTTTTAAAAAAAAAATCAATGCTGTTCCTTTTAAATTGATTTCATTATTTCAATAATGCATACCAAACATTTTAAAAAAGCTTTACTGAACACTGGCTTATGGATTTTTAATCATTTATTTTTAATATCCCCAATGGGATAAAATTTGATCCTTTGAAGGGTGGACTTGATATTTGGATGACATGAGTTATTCTAGTCAATTCCAATGGGTGATCAAGGTGTGAAATACCAGTCTGAACCAAAAATGAGATGGGTTCGATGAGACAGAAATTTTTATATGGTCCATCAGAAGTAATCTACAAGAGGATTCTTTCATCACTGTGTATTTCAAGAAACTCATTTGCAGACAGAATCCAAAAGATCCACTGTATACCCATTCTCTTAAAGATAAAATATACTTGGCCAATTAGTTCTTCACTTGTAACGTATATGCCTGATATTGCCATGTGGAAGGAATAGGATTTACCAGGAAGGTGTCTGATTCTCATTCCCAGGAGTTAGTGGCAGTTTGGCAAGTAATTTTCTTGTCTAGAGTACTGAATTATTTATATCCTTCGGATTTGAAAGATGACTCAAATAGTGTATGACTTTATAGGTAAATTGTTTTTATCATTTTTTTTTCTACATTTGTCTCTTTCCCTACTTCTTCTCTGACCATTAAACCGAAGTTAACATATATTTATTGACCACTTAACCACAGTACAGGCAGGGCATGTGTGCTAAATGTTTTATAAGATATAGTTCCTACCCTCAAGGAATTTACTATCTAGCAATGATTAATGGTCGTGTTATTTCACTAGTTTTCTGCTCAATAAACTGTCTGCTCTTAAAAAAGAAAAAAAGAAACTCTTTCAGAACATCTGTTATCCATTTAACATTTTTTAACCCTCCTACTTACCGACGTATTACTGCTATTGCTGGCTGCACTGAAAGGGTCAGTACTTGAAGTGGCAAAAGGATCAGTAGAAGATTGCTTGAAGAAACAGTCGGATGCAAATGGATCTGAACCTTTGAAAGGATCACCTCCAAATGGATCTAAGAAAATGCAACACAAATATGAGAGATTACAAAATTATTACTCTAAATTTCCTGTCACCAAAGGCAGGACAACTGACTTAATTAAAGGGCATTTTGAACTCCTGTAGAATCTAAGTTAGGTACTTTATATTTTGACTACTTATTTGGTCAGAAAAAAGTATAGGCAGTTGCATCTAGTTAAATAGCTTTAATTAACATTCTTTCCTACTTGTTCATCATTCATTCAAAGCAAATCAGTAATTCCAACACTTACTACACAAATGTTGCCTACATGCTAGGATTAGATAATTCCTCTAAACTGGTGATTTTAATTTTGGGGGTGGGGACAGAATCACAGTTTCCTTTGTGACTTTGATAAAAGACAGAGTCTTTCACCTAATAAACTTATTTTTTAATTAGCATATAATATCAAGTGATCCCATTTTGAGACCCTTATTCTATGCTATCATAACTAAAGAAACAACAAAAACTTCTAAATGTATTTCTCCCTCTGAGCTCAAGGGTAACAGCCAATAGTTTGGAACAGGTTTGGGAAGCATAACTAAATGGTACACAAGATTTGCTTTATTCTAATGCAAAAATCCCAGAGAAAGAATATCTTAAAAAGCTTAACACTTAGTAATTCTTTAAGATCTTCACTCTTCCCCCATTCATTCAAATAGGCTTTAATCTTAGGAAAACAGAAGTTCTAAACCCTGTAGTAAAGTAGATCATTTTGTTTATCTAATCCTTGGCTAATAAGGAGAAATCAGTGTAAATACTATTAAAAGCATCAAAGTACAAGCACACTAATATCTTTTTTTATAAAGTACAGCTAACAGTTTATTAAGCAAATTCATAAGTATCTACCACTTTTTCTCTGAAAATGCCAGGCACATACAACATCTTTGTGAGGGCTTGGGTCAATTTTAAAACTGAATAAAAAGGAAGTCCATTTCCTATAACTACCCAACTGTGAGATCTCATTCCTAAATATAACATAAGCTTATAATTAAGTAGAATCAAATTAAAGCTAAGAAGGACCTCAATAATATACTAACCAATTTTCCCAAAAGGATCATCCTTGAAAGGATCATCTGTGATAAAATAAATAAGCAGAAATCAAAATCACAATATTCACTGTTGTGGCACCATTACTTAAAGGGTAACTTTAAAACAAAAGCAAAGTTTCTTAAAGCAAGGTTTGTTTCATTAACTCTACCTCAAAGTAGATAAAACAATGAATGCCATCCACCTTTAGGAAATATTTTTAAAAAGTAATAAGTAAGGGCAGAACATCAATACACCTCATAAAAGAGGCAAATCTGAATTAGAGCCAACTATACTTACCTCTTGACCACAAGGTCAGATTACAGATGCAGGGGAAAAGACAGGCATGACAGCAAGAATTTTACTAATAAAATCTCTACTTTTCAATGGATTACTAGATAGGTATTACCATCAACACTTTAGAAACAAAGACACTAAGTTTCACTGAGGTAAAAAAAAAAAAAAAAAAAAAAAAGTGCTTATAGAATTGAAGAGTCTAGAAATAAATCCTTACACATTTACTGTCATTTGATTTTTGATAAGAGTTCCAAGACAACTCAACGGGGTTAGAGAATTGTCTTTTCAACAAATGGTGCTGGGACACTGAATATCCACATGCAAAAGAATAAAGTTGGACCCCTATCTCACACCATATACAAAATTAACTCAAAATGGATCAAATACCTAAATATAACAGCTAAAACTATAAAGCTCTTAGCAGAAAAAGTAAACCTTCATGACTTTGGACCTTAGATATGAAATCAAAAGCACGAGTGAAAAATAATTTTTAAATAGGTAAGTTAGACTTCATCAAAATTAAGACAACACTGAACACAAGAAAATAGTTGCAAAGCATATGCTTGATAAGGGATTTATATTCAGAATATGTAAAGAACTCTTACAAATCAACAATAAAAAGACAAACAACCCAATTTAAAAAAGGGCAAATGATCTGAATAAATGTTTCTCCAAAGAAGATATATGGATGGCCAATAACCACAAAGAAAGATGTTCAACAATGTTAGTCATTAAGGAAATACAAATCAAACCCAAATAAGATACCATTTCACACTCACTACGATGGCTATAATCAAAAGGACAGACAGTGACAAGTGTTGGCAAAGACATGGAGAAACTGCAACCCACATACAATACTGGTGGGAATGTATAATGGTACAGACACTTTGGAAATCAGTTTGGCAGTTCCTCAAATGATTAAATAGAGTACTATGATCTGATATATACCCCAGAGAAATGTAAACATATATCCACACAAAAACTTGTATATAAATGTTCAAAACAGCATTATTCAAAAGAGCCAAAATAGTGGAAACAACCCAAATGTCCATCAACCAATGAATAAGTAAAACGTGGTATATCCATCCAATGTAATAATATTCATCGATAAAAAGAAATGAAATGTTGAAACACACTACAACATGAGTAACCCTTGAAAATATTAGGCTAAATGAAAGAAGCCAGACATAAACATGTATTAATGTAATTCCATAAGTATGCACATCTACAGAGACAGAAAGTAGATTAGTGGTTGCCTAGAGCTGGGGGATAGGGGAATGGGAAGTGACTTATAATGGGTATGGAGTTGCTCTATGGGGTGATAAAAAATGTTCCAAAATTAGATTTTAGTGAGGATTATACAACTCTGTGAATGTACTCAAACAATTTAATTGTATACTTTAAATGTTCAATTTATATATCTTTTAACACTTTAGCAATAAAGAAGTTTTTTTAAAAAGAGTTCTCATTTCTAGGCTCATTTCTGCCATGACTCTAAACAAATTATTCCATTTATGTACCTCAGTTTCCCATCTTTAAAACTGATAAAAACTGACCTATCAGTTTCACAAGATGAGTCTGGAAATAAGTAAAAAGCAAGAAGAACTTTGACACAAATGGTATTTAACGTAGTTTACAATGACATCAGACATTTTAATTTATTAAACTCATATTTCTTCAATAAGACTGTAGGCACCTTAAGGGCAGTGATCGGGCTACTAACTACTACAATTTCCACTCTTTTAAAAGCATGGTGTTGGCACTTTTGGTAAATAATTGCCGGTTGACTTAAGAGTGCCCAATCTCCTCTCTTTCTTTGGGCTCCTATTCTGAAGAAGAAACATACTCTTAATTAGGGGTCCCTGAGACATAAGCAAAGGCTTAGTTCCAGGACTTAGTTGCCTGAAGGGGACAAATACTAAAATCTGACTATATAAAACCTCACTCTCCCTTCTACTTTTGTTATAACGAGGAGGCTCTCAAAACTAAAGCCCAAATTCCTATACAGCTTATGTATTAAAACCCTTTTTGGTAAATCTATAATATAAGAGTACTTACTGCCAACAAAAGGATCAGACTGGAAAAAATCCAAGTTTGAATCTGCAACTGGATTTGTCAGTGAACTTGATTCTACATTAAATGGATCTTCCTAAAAATAATTTTAAATTAAAAAAAAAGTTTTAGAAACCAAAGTTTTAAAAGGTAACATTTAAAAATAAAATAACATGTTTGAAAAATCAACTGATGGTAACATAACAAATATTTTTGTGGTCATAAAGTCCACTTAACACATTTTTCTCTTTCCTTAGCCTAAAATAGTGTACAGCCCATCTTGAGAAGACAGTGATAAAAACATTTACTTATAAAATTATTTTTACCTCTTTTGAACGTCTGTCACTATTAAATTCAGGACAAACTTTTTCCTTAACAGCTGTAGTCACCACTTCGTTTTCATCAGTCACACCGGAAGGCGGTATTTCAGGACTACTTCTTGCCTACAAAATATTAATTCTTCATAGACTTACAATGTATTTTCTACTTGGCAGGGGAAACGGACAAAGAATAGTCAAATATTACTAAAAAATTTTAAAAGACAAGCAGAACATATTCAGTGAATGACTTCTCCCATAATCTTTCTTAAGAAAATGGTATTACCAAGCATCAAAGCCACTCAAGGCCAGAAAACTTCAGGTCTTTCTTAACTACTTCCCTTTGGTCATCCCCCAGCTATATTCCAAGTCTTGCTGAGTCTACCTCCTATCTCTTTCTTAAATCCTTCCTTTCTTCTCCATCTTCACTGTCACTATCATTCATTTATAGTATCATCATTTCTGGTCTGTGTTACTGTAGTAATAACCTTCCAACTGCCTTCTGCCTCCAATATGCGTCCTTCCCATCTACCTTCTTATGGTAGCCAAAGCAATAGATATAAAAGGTGAATCTGATCATGACTCTCTGGTTAAAAGTCCTTCAATGGCTTCCCATTGTTTTCTGGATCTAAATTTCTGATCTAAGAAGTGCAAAGGGCAATCTCCATTTCATACCACCCTATGTCTTTGAAGGATAACCTAGTAATCTGCATTTTGTGCTTAAAAAAATATTGTATAATATATCCAAGACTGCACTGTCTAAATAATATTAAGTCTGTTAATTTTACATCCTTAATATCTCTCAAATTTGTATTCTTCTCATCATCATCCCTCCTGTTACTGGTTAAGTCTAGGTTAAAACAATTCTCACACAGACCATTCCAACAGTCTCCTACCATATGGCTATGTGTCCAGTCCTACTCTTCAATCTATTATCCACTTTTTTTTTTTTTTTTTTGGCTGCAACGCACGGCTTACAGGATCTTAGTTCCCTGACCTGGACTTGAACCTGGGCCACGGCAGTGAAAGCGCCGAGTCCTAACCACTGGACCAACAGGGAATTCCCTATCCACATTTTTTAAAAGGTAAACTCAATCCTGTCACTTCTTGCTTAAAAATTCTTCAATAGCTACTCACTGTAGTAAGATGAATTCCCCAATGCTTCAAGATGAATCCAAATTTCTTACTCTCTGGTCCTTTCTGACCTAAAAGTGGTCATTTTTATCTAGGTACACATCATAATCACCCATGGAATTTGTTTTTAAAATATATGTACCTGGCTCCAACCCAGAAACTCTAGTTCAACAAGTTTGAAGTGGGGCACAGACATCTCTATCTTGATAAAAAGTACCAGAGGTAATGCAGGTAACCCCCTAGGAGAGAGCCTCATCTCCTACCAATACATTCCCCACCATCACAAAATATCCTCCAAAAACTTCTCATGATCCTGTGCAGCATGTTTTCTCCCATTTCATACCTATGCTAATGCTGTTTCCTCTGCTAGGAATGTACCACCTTCTCTGTTGCTTAACCCCTTCTCACTTCAATGGCCACTTGTAAAGCTTCCCTATGACATCTTCTCTGAGCCTCCTCCAAGCTGTCCTTCCTGAATATCCTACGCTTACTTTATCACAGCCTTTTAACACAGTGTTACATGACTAGACTGTGTGCAGCTTGAAGACGGGGTTAAAGGTCTTTTGTCTCTGTAGCTCTCATACATAACAGCAGCACTCTTGCATTAGTTGGTGTTCTCCAAAAAAACCAGTAAATAAATGTCCTCAATGTTATGAAATAAAGAATTACTTTCAGCTTTGGGCAAGAGTACTTAAAAACTATTTTTAAAAGTTACTATCTACAGAACTACTATTCTGAAAACATGCTCTATAACAATAGATCAGTTAAAATTATATTTTTACACTAGTTAAAACTGTTATAACCCATTCTCCGCCTCTCAACTGTCTCAGATAAGGCAAGGCCACATATTTACATTAGGTATGATGTCAACAAAACTTCGATCTGAATCAATTTTTTTTTCTGAAGTTGATTATGAAATTTAAGGAACTATTAGACTCACTGGAGACTCCTGGTGTATGGACTCAGACTCTAGGTTGCTCTGGCCTTCAGTGTGCTCATTAAGATTGGCTGTTTCACTGCTGCTGGTGCTGAGACTGCAATAATCTGTAGCGCCATTCACAAGAATGCTGTGTGGACTACTGCACCAACTTAATTGATTATTATGGTTTTCCAGCTCTTTCATTTCCATCAGTTTCATTTGCATCTGTCAACACAAAGCAGAAATACAAAATAGAATTTATTAATAGAAAGACATGTAATGTAAAAATAATTATATGCTTAGACTTGGTCAAGGATAAATTTACTTCCATTAAGGAATGCAGCATGACTTAGTAATCCATCCCAGCAAGTTCTCCTCTTGAAATTCCAATATATATGGATTTGCTTTTTGTACATCTTCTGACGCTCTAAGAATTTTAATTCAAATATCTGCAAATTGGCAGTCTTTTAGAATATAATTAGAAAAAAGGTCAGGGTACTAGGAAAAAGATAGCACAGTGGCAGAGCAAAAGAAGATTTTGTGATGAAGCTTTAGGAGAGATAAAGGAAGTTGAGGGAGAGTACACAAGACTTTGGAGCCATCCATACTCCTATTGGGAAGAAGAGAAGTGAAGACAAAGGTGAAATAAGCTAGTGTCCTATCCTCTGGCATTACTTATTAATGGGCTAGAGCCCTAGGAAGTAGTCTCTAAATCTAAGGTATGCCAAACAGGTTAAATAAAGGACGTTTTTTTACCTCAGTACCCAAGTGACTTTATACACCTGGGACAACAGTGGGACAAAAAGTGGTATGCAATAAATTGTAATATATATAAAAAGAAAAATGTGGGGCATCAGAGGAAGGAAAAAATGCTTATTTATACCAACGTCTACAATAAAAGCAAATTTACATATACCTCAAAGAAACTGAGATAGCAGAATCAAAAAATGTTTCTAGTGAAAAGGAATAATAAATGGAATTTTACTGAATAGCACCCATTTTCACAAAAAAATATATATTTTAATTATATTGGAGTCCTCTTTATTAGCATGTTGTATTTTTTGTTTTTAGCAAATATAAAAATTACCTATTGACATTTTGTAAATCAAGGCTCTGTTAACTAATCTTATTCCCCTAACATTCCCCATAAGGTTTTTAAGTTGCTCAATTTGGAATCTGTAATTTACCAAAGGTCTTTTCAGGGTCATAACCTGGGAAAAGAACATCTGGACTGGGAGACAGATGTAAATCTAGCTCTATCACCTTCTAGTTAGGTGATCTTAGTCAAAGTAACCTCTCCAAGCCTCCATTTCTTAATCCATAAAGGTAGTAAGAACTATCTCCATAGATGACTGTTAAGTGTAGCAAAAGATAGATTTGAAAGAACTCTGTAAAATGTAAAGGCCTATGTAAAAGATGGACAATGTGTGTAAAAGTGCCTGGCACACTGCATTTGTCACTATTATAGCAATTAAATTTTCCTGTTCCTTTTCCACTAATTCACTCTATTTTTTAAAAGTTAAAGACTTGAGCCTGAGGGTAGAGACCACAATTTTTGTTATCAACTTTGTATCTCCAACATCTAGCACAATGATGCATACTGTAAGTGCTTAATATACATTCACTGAAAAACACAACTATTATGCTTATAAATTTAAACAGTGGGCATCAGTAAGCATATATGTACATATCTACCAAACTGCATTGTATTTAGGATTTAAACTAACAATCCAAAAATACTACACATTTATTAATACACAGCATAGGCCTTGTATATTCCTAGTGTTACAGAGCAGTGGCTTATAAACTTACTTTTACTTTAATCCATAGAAAGAAATAGATTCCTTGACCCAGTAAATATATACGTTTGAACATGTCTCTCTGTGTGTATTTATATACATAAACACACATATATAGATGCATACATCATATATATAATTATACACACACACACACGCACATACAGTGGTAAAACAAGTTCCACGAAGTAATACTTACCCTTACTGCGTGTAATGCATGCTGATATTCCCTGGTCTCCCTTATTTCATTTAAAAAATTTATCACGACCATTAAATCAATTTTAATGCCTACTACTACCTTGCAGTTTAAAATTTAAAACATTAATACTAAATAATACCCATCATACAGATGAAACAGTAGGGTTAAATACTTGCCTATCAGAAAGTTCTATTTAGGACAGTTTGTTCCTTATAGTTATTTCTGAGACAATCAATAGAATCATGAACACAACTAGGCTTTCCTGTGTCTGGTTCTCCCATGCACCTGTCACTAAGCCTTACTCTCTACGTAAACTTAGAGGATACGGAGAAAAAAAAAAAAAAAAAATCACACAACTAACACAAGCTCTTTGCAAATTGTGTAAGAAAAGTACAATAAACATTTAGAGTGCCAGAAATACTTGGATAAATAGTATATATTGTATAAGTAAGTTACATAGAGTTAAGGTCAAAGGTTCTTTGTTTTCTTGCAAATACAAGGTAAGAAGTAAAAATAAAAATTCAGCAAGTCAGAAAATTTTTCTTTAGTTATTTCTTTTCCCAGAAAAGCTATAGTTAAGCTTTCGAGAGCAACTTCTTTTTTATAGGCCCTCTGTGGAAAGACATATAGTCACTGAGTCAAGTGTAACAGTTTGGTATGCTTATTCTTAAGGTTTGGAGATCAGACACAAGGATCTAATTCCTTTCACATATACCAAGTATATTCTGGCACACTTGGTAGTACAGCCTGCTGAAACTATTTTCCATGCTCAAAAACACTGTTTTATTTTCTCTCTGATAATTGATAATATCCGGAGTCCTTTCTATTTTTCTCATTTATGCTCCTTCCTTTGAAAGAAATCCTCTTTCAAAAAAGTCAAAGAAAAGAAAATGAAAAGACAAGCCAGAGACTGGGAGAAACTATTTGCAAATCAACTAACTATCTGATAAAGGACTTATCTCCAGAATACATATATATTTTTTAAAACTCTTATAATTTAATAATAATAAGAACCCATTTTTTAAAAATGGGCAAGAGACTTAAACAGATGTTTCATCCAGAAGGATATACAAATGGCTAATAAGCACATGAAAAGATGATCAACATCTCTAGTCATAAGAGAACTACAAATTAAAAACTATGAAGTACCACTTTACATCTACAGGAATGACTATAATCAAAAAGACAATTAAGTGTTGGTAAGAATGTGGAGAAACTGGAACCCTCATACACTGCTAGGGGGAGCATAAAATGGTACAGCCACTTTGGAAAAGTTTGGCAATTTAAAGTTTAAAAAAAAAAGTTTAACATAACTTTACAATAGAAACAAGTTTCATATCCAAGAGGAATGAAGACATATGTCCACACAAAGAATTGTATGCAAATACAAAATTCAAAGCAGCATTATTTGTAATAGTCAACAAGTGGAAAGGATCCAAATGCCCATTAATTGATGAATGGATAAACAAAATACCTTATACAATGGACTATAATGTTGTTACATGCTACAACATGGATGAGCCTCAAAAACATTATGCTAAGTGAAAGAAACCACATGAGAAAGACCACACAGTGCTTGATTTCCTCTGTATGAAATGTTCAGAAAAGGCAAATTTACAGAAGCAAAACATAGATTAGTAGTTACCTAGGGGTAAGAGTGGGGACTGACTATAAATGGGCACAAGGATCTTTTGGGAGTGATGGAAATGTTCTAAAACTGGATTGGGATGTTTGAGCAACTCTAAAATTTACTGAAAATCATTGAATTGGATCCTTAAAACTGGTTAATTTTTTTTTTTGGATCTTACACAGAACTCTGGGTTCAAAAATCAGTACTTGGACTTTGCATTTTAGCCCAGCAGGGCCACCCAAGTGACATTTCCGGGGAACAAAATGAACTTCCAGTAAATCAGCAAACTTCCACCACAAATGGAAATATTCAATTGAATATTTATAAGAAATAAAAAGTTGAAGGTATACTGAAAATAGAATGTTTTTTATTGTTGAAATGCCTAATGCTTCAAGCTAACAGTTTAAACTAAACATCAGGATGTTGTTGGGTGGGGAGAGTAACGAACATTTTATGAGTGACTGTGCAATTGTGTTTGTTATTACTGAAGGAAAAAAGAAAAGGAAACACCGCCCAGTGCACCGTGTTCATTTCGATTTCCAATGACAGAGACTGTCGTGGTGTTTGGTGGCAGAGTAGAAAGAGCACTGAAAAAACTGGTTAATTTTATGGTCTATAAATTATACTTTAAACAACAGTTTTTTTAAAAACTCAAAGAAAACTATTTTAAAGACTGTCCATTTATCTGGTACCATTCCCACTAGGATGACTTTCTTTTGGGTTTCCTACCTGTTTATTGAGTACCTACACTGGGACAAGAACTGTGCTAAATGTTAGGATAAAAATGTATGTTTCTAGACCAAAAAGCTCCATCTACTGAGGGAGACAGACACATAAACAAATGTGCAGGGGGAAATGTTATGATTGCTATAACAGAAGTACAATGTCCCATAAAGGCAGGGTTCAGAAAATGCCACAAAGAAATAAGAGGTTAAGCTATGTCTTGCAAGATGAGTGAGCAGGTATTCACCTGCCAGACAAGAGGGGGGAGGGAAGCATATCAAGGGGAAGGACTTCATTATGTATAATAATTAACTGACCAGGTTTTAGAAGATCTGAATTTTAGGCTGTGGCTCTTTTGAAGGCTATGTAACCATAGGCAAGTTACTTAACCTTCCTTGGCTTCAGTTCGTTCAAATTCAAAATGAAAGGAATGGGCTACATTAACTCTATGCACATCTAACCATCTTACCATCATTCTATAAAATATTATTCTCCATTTAGGGACGTCAAGAAATAGCATAGCGAAGGATCTATATTCTGGACCTACCGTAACACTGCATATTTATCTATATAAAAAACAATTTCCTAATTACAAAAAATACAGGTCTCTAAATGAGCAAAACTGATTTTAAGAATCCCAAAAGGGAAGGCACTGGGTTATTATAAGCAACACATACTAAGCAATTATTTACCAAACACTGTGCTCTAATGTCTCACTGGTTTTGCCTCATTTAAACTTTACAAGCAGCTCTAGGAGGTAGAGGAGTACTGTTAATTCTCCAATTTTATTTATTTTTTAAAATTTGGCCACGCCACGCAGCGTACGGGATATCTTAGTTCCCCGACCAGGGGTTAAACCTGGGCCCTCGGCACTGGAAGGGCAGAGTCCTAACCACTCGACCACCAGGGAATTCCCAATTCTCCATTTTTTTAAAAATAAATTTATTTTTGGCTGCGTTGGGTCTTCATTGCTGCGCGTGGGCTTTCTCTAGTTGCAGCGAGTGGGGGTTACTCTTTGTTGCGGTGTGCAGGCTTCTCATTGCAGTGGCTTCTTTTGCTGTGGAGCAGGGGCTCTAGGCACATGGGCTTCAGTAGTTGTGGCTCGCGGGCTCTAGAGTGCAGGCTCAGTAGTTGTGGCGCATGGGCTTAGTTGCTCCGCGGCATGTGGATCTTCCCGGACCAGGGCTCTAACCCATGTCCCCTGCATTGGCAGGTGGATTCTTAACCACTGAGCCACCAGGCAAGTCCCCCAAGTCCTCCAATTTTAAAGATGAGGAATCTGATACTGAGAAGACTGAAGCAGTAAGAAGCAGAGCCAGCATTTAAACCTAAACCATCTAACTACAAATCCTGCACACTCAACCAGACTCCAGTGATAACCATAAGATGTACAAGATACATGACAGTTTTAACTTATGACAGGTGACAAGAAGCCTATTCATATAAAATGACTGAAAATGAAAAATAAACTAGGCAGAGGGAGAAGAAGCAGATCGAGAAAATATTATTTACTAAAAGGATATGTGAGTGCCCATTTGAGTGTATTTTTCACTGCCACAAAGACTTACTGAACTTATTTCCTGCTGTGAATCTTGCAGGTGCTGCTGAAGAGGTCCCAGCTGCGCCTTCCCTGACTCCACACTTTCCTCCAACTCTGCTGTTTCTTGCTGTAGGCGACTCAGCTCTTCCCTAGCTTTGGCCAGCTCTTCTTCATAAGTGGAGATCTGTGATTCTTGACTAGTTAATTCAGCTTTCAGGGATGAGATCTATAACATGGAGGTGAATGAGAAGAAAGGGGGATTAAAAAAAGAAATGTCATTAAAACATTTCATAATGCATTATGTTTATTTGTTTAGTTTACTATTTTGGTGGTTTTTTGATGTATTTTTTGTAGAAAAGGGCCATCAGGGGACTGATAGAGGAGAGTGGAAAGCATAGGTACCATACCTCCAACTAAAATTTGGAAAACAAAATATATGAAGTGTCCTATTTCCCCTGTAATTTCTGGATGAAACATGCCCCATCTCCTTCAATTCCCTGAACTTCATGTTGACTAGACTGCCACCTAACAATAAAAGCAACAAGAAGCAGAGAATGTTTCCATCTTAAGCCAGCAAAAGCAACTAAGGTACAGACACAGGCAGCAGTAAACCGCCAGACTTTACCAGCTGGGCCTCCTCAGCACACTTCTTTCTGACTTCCTGCAGTTGCTCCTCCAGCTGAGCTTTCTGCTCATCCAGCCCATCAAGGAGTTCCTGTACTTGCTGTTTCTGGGCCTGCAGTTTTTGCAGATTAGTATTCTCCCTTTGAACTTCATCTTGAAGATCCTGAAATACACGAAAATTAACGTATTTATTATCTTTGGAGGCAGGGGAAGGTTAACAATTTATAAAAGCCTATCTTAAGGGAAAGTAAAGTCTCATTAAGTATATTGTGTTGATGGATTGGAGGATTCATAGCTTTAAATACAATCTTTACTTGAGGACTTCTTTCCTAGATTCCAGATTTAGAAATTCAATTTGCTTACTCAAATCCATCCTTGGATGTCTGATGGGCTTCTCTAACATATCAGAAACAGAACTCCTGGCATTTCCCCCACCACCACCATCTGCTTTATCCTCCATCTTCCCCCCTCTCAGTTTCTCTGGCCAAACAATATAGCATCTTCTTTGACTCTTCTCTTTCTCTCACATCTCGTCTCCAATCTGTCAGCAAATTTTTTGCTCCTTCCTTCAAAATATATTTAAAAAACTGGCCACGTTTTTCTTCAACCTTGGTCCCAGTCACTTTTCTCTCTCTCCTAGACTGCTGCCTTCTAATTGGTTTCCCTTCCTCCACGCACGCTACCTTTCAGTTTATTTTCAGCACAGCAGCCACTGTTAAAAACCTACGTCAGATGATGTCACTCCTCTACGCAAAACTCTGCACTGACTCCCCATCTCCCTTACTGTAAAAACCCAAGTCTTTACAATGGCCCCATGTGATCCCATCTCCCAGCTTCATTTCCTACTGCTCTCTCCCTTGCCCACTCTATTTCAGCCACACTGGCCTTACTGCTGCTTCTCAAACATGTCAGATATGCTCCCTTCTCAGGATCTTTCACTGATTATCCCCTCTTCCTAGAAAGTTCTTCCCCCAAGTATCCACATGCCTCAATCCCCCATCTCTTTGAAGTCTTTGCTCAACTGGTAACTTCTCAGTGAGGCCTTCCTCACCACCACCCACCACCATCTCCCTCCACTGATTCTCCTTCATATACAGCATATAATTTTATTTATTTTCTAGAAGAGCTTTATTGAGATAATTCACATACCATACAATTCACCCATTTAAAGTGTACAAGTCAATGGCTTTTAGTATATTTACAGAGTTGTGGAACCATGACCACAACAATTTTAGAACATTTTTGTCACTGCAAAAAGAAACCCCATACCCATTAGCAAGTCACTCCCTATTTCCCTCCCAATCACCCCAGCCCTAGGCAACCACCAATCTACTTTTTATCTCTATAGCTTTGTCTATTCTAGATATTTTATATGAATGGACTCATACAACGTGTTTTTTTGTGACTGGCTTCTTTGCGACTTAGCATGTTTTCAAGTTACATCTGAGTTGGTATAAAATAATTAAATAGCTTTATGAGATATAACCATAAAAGTTATATATAACCATAAAAGTTGCCCATTGTAAGTATACAATTCAGTGAGTTTTAGTAAATATATACAGTTGTGCAATGATCACCACAATTCAGTTTTATAACACTTCCACAACCTAAAAAGTTCCTTCATACCATTTAGGAGTCAATTCTCATTCCCATTTCAAGCCCCAGGCAACCAGTGACCTGCTTTCTGTTGCTATAATTTTACCTTTTATAGACATTTCACATAAATAGAATCATATAATATGTAGTCTATGGTAATGTGTAGTCTACTGTATTCTTTTTTTTTTGTTTTGTAGTCTACTGTATTCTTATACCCAGTATATTTTGAGATTCATCCATGTTACTGCATGTATACGTAGTTTGTTCCTTTTTATTGCTGAGTAGTATTCCATTGTATGGATATACATTTGATGGACATTTAGACTGATCCTAGTTTTGGCTACCACGAGTAATAGAACATATTTCCTTCTACTAGAATGTAAGCTCCATGAGTCCAGGGATATTTGCGAATTTTGTTCACTGCTATATTCCCAGTTCCCAGTATACAAGAGGTACTCCATTACTATTTAGTGCATGATGAGTAACATAATAAAGATGTTAATTCTCTCCTAATTAATCTATACACTCCAATGAAAATCCTAACAAGATTTTCCAAGGAACCTGAAAAGCTTTGGAAGAACATATTCTAAAACATATTTGGAAGAACAAAGAAAAAAACCAAAAACAGCATTATAAAATGTAAAAAGGACTTACCCTATAAGATATTGTGAATTACTGGAAAGCTAAAATAACTAAGACAGTTTGGTTTGATGCAAGGATAGACAAATAGATCAAAGGAAGAGAAAACAGAACTTAGACACAGATCTAGATATACAGAAAAAATGATGAGAAGGCATGACATTAAAACTGACTGGAGGAAAAGAGAACTAACTATTCGTTAAATGATGCTGGGCATACCCATATGGCAAGAAGGAAAAATTATAAGTCTCTAAATCATACCAAACAGAAAAATTAATTCCAGGTATATTACAGACCTAATGTGAAAGACAAAACTTTAAAATGTGCAGAAGAAAATACAGATCTCAGTGTAAGAAAGAATTTCTTAAAACAAAAAAAGATAAACCATTTTGAAAATGACATGTTTATTTATTCATCTATGTGCTAGACCTTATGCTTAATGATAAAGGATACAGAGATTAGGGGCTTCCCTAGTGGCGCAGTGGTTAAGAATCCGCCTGCCAATGCAGGGGACATGGGTTCGAGCCCTGGTCCAGGAAGATCCCACATGCCGCGGAGCAACTAAGCCCGTGCGCCACAACTACCGAGCCTGCACTCTAGAGCCCACGCGCCATAACTACTGAAGCCCATGAGCCTATAGCCTGTGCTCCGCAACAAGAGAAGCCACCGCAATGAGAAGCCCGCGCACTGCAACAAAGAGTAGCCCCCGCTCGCCACAATTAAGAGAAAGCCCGCGTGCAGCAACAAAGACCCAACACAGCCAAAAATAATAAATAAATAAATAAATTTATTAAAAAAAAAAAAGGATACAGAGATTAAAAAAAAAATACAATGGGAAATCTCTGTACAAGGGAGAGTTGAGAGACAGATGAATGCAACCTTGCCATTATCATTACCACCATGAAACACAGCAGCCAAGATGGCCAAATTTACATATCCTCTGACAACTGGGGTTCCTCATTTGAACCAGAGAAGATCATTTGAATGACTATTTTCCCAATTCTCTGAAGAATGGTAAATTACTAGTACCACTGCAGATGCACAGGAGAGAGGTTAATTCATTATATACAAAGGATTCCATAGGGAATTAGGACTTGATTGTCTCCAGGAATCACGGGTGAGAAAGAAGAATGGATTGATAACTCCTAAGGCATGTGTCTTCACGAGGTGGGCAGAGATCTCGAAGAGAGTGAAGTAAAATTGTGAACACAAATTTCTAAAAGTAACAGTATCTTTTAAATAACATACTGTTCAAAGACCCCAGTGATCATTCATCAGAATAAGAATCTAAGAAAATAGAAGAAAAACTTATCAGAAGAAGGTCTTTGAATGATTGCATGACTTATACAAGATAGCATCATCATAATGATAGCAAACATTTTCAATGGCCCTTACATTGTGCTAGGTACTGTTACAGTCTCTTTATATATATTAACTCATTTACACCCCATATGACAAATCTATGAGGTAGATACTATTATTCACATTTTACACATGAGAAAACTGAGGCACAGATTAGCAAGTAACTTGTTCAAAGATACAATTAAGCAAGTGATAAATTCAAACTAGGTTTGTTTTTTTTGTTTTTAATTTTTATTGGAGTATAGTTGCTTTACAATATTGTGTTAGTTTATACTGTACAGCAAAGTAAATCAGCTATACATATACACATATCCCCTCTTTTTTTGGATTTCCTTCTCATTTAGGTCACCACAGAGCATTGAGTAGAGTTCCCTGTGCAATACAGTAGGTTCTCATTTCTCATTCCAGAGTCTGAGCTCTGCTATATGCTATGCTACACACTGTCTGTAGACTAAATGTTTCACACGTGTGCCACTATTTTTCAAATATATGCAGATGCTTCTGTGATTAAATAAGACACTGAACAATGTTTTTAATAATTGCTTTTTAACTTATATTTTCTCAACCAACTGATTAATTTAAAAGTACAACTACTACCATGCTGCTTTCCTTAAAAAATTCCCTTAAAAGAGCCAACACAATGGATGATCAATGAAAGACTCTTCTTGGGCTAACATTCCATGAGTCTAGGTGATTACAGATTCATAATGGTGAGCTCTGCTAGTACTTTATTATTAATTTAGCAGCATGCCTAAATTTTTAACCTTGCCTACACTGTTAACTGATCCATACTCAAAATGGAGATATTAGATATGCACCTCACATTGGCTCTCAATAAACACATGCTAGTTTTCATTGTCCCTCTCCTGATTCTTTTTTTTTTTTTGCCTTTGTTTCTTCCTATTCCAAATGTCTAACTTTCTTAAAAAAATAACTCATTGCAAAGGAGATTTCTTTAATCACTCTGCTATTTCAAAAATATACGATGGTTCCCTCTTATCTATAGGATAAAGTAAAACAGGCTACAAGATACCTTAGAACCTTCAATTCTGGGCCCCACATTATCCTTCCTCTTTTACTACCCTCTTTTCTTCATGGTCACCTGTGCCCCATCCTCAATAGACCCTCTTCTTTCTCCAATAGACAATATACTTCAATGTCCGTGTGCCTTTCCTACACCATCTGCTCTGCCTTGAATGCCCTTCCACACCATTGCTATCTGGAAGCTCACTTTTCATTCTTCGAGGCCCAGCCAAATTTAATATCCTCTGACCCACCTTGAAGTTCCTTTACCTGTGCTCTTACAGCAGTTTGTACCTAACCTCTATTATGACACTTACTACACTGTATTATAGTTACCTCTAAATAATAACCTGCTGAAGGACAGAGCCAATGCCTCATCTTTCTTAGAGGTTCCACAATCTAGTACAATGCCTTGCACATTCCAGACGATTAATTAGGCAATGATTCGTTAACTATCACAAGGATTCTAGTATCTGGGAGAAACCAGTGGGAAACGTGCCTGAGGCTGACAGAAAGGGCTTTATGTTCTTTCAACATACTATGGGAAAGCTTCACTCTGTATTTAAACTATAGCAAAATATTAAAACTAGCCTCTGACCTATAATAAATGCATTTTGTTAAATTAAAATAATATCTAAATTTCTATACTGATTCAATATTTGTACAGTCTATAGACCAAGACTGATTTGACATTTAAAATTTCCAGGGACTTCCCTGGTGGTCCAGTGGTTAAGACTCCATACTTCCAATGCAGGGGACCCGGGTTCAATTCCTAGTCGGGGAATTAAGATCCCACATCCCACGTGGCGCAGCCAAAAGGTTTAAAAAATTTTTTTAAATAATAAAATTTCCATTATATGGAAATAATCTTTATTGATTTAGCATGTCACTGTGGCATATATCTTTCTCATGCTTTTAAACTTATGAATTTTTTTTTACATTTATATTATATTCTATTCTTACTCTTCAGGAAGGTATAGTAACAGCTTCACTTTAATGCAGTAGCTTGAAAAACTACAGTGGTTTGAAAAATTCTCATAATTCAATTATAAAATATTTTGAAAGCATGCCACCTGCAGATCTAAAGTAATTTTATATTTGGGAAAACAATCCACTGTCAATACTCTGTTCATAAAATTATTATATGGTTTATATATAATGATATGCTGATCCAAAAAGCATTTTTTAAGAAATGCTTAATAGGAATAGGAAAAATATGTTACTTATTCCCATCTTCAAATATCCTAGTCTACTTTCCTACCCTCTCCCAAACCCTGAAGAAAAATCTTGGACTTCACATCACTAATAATACCTAGTCTTTATAAATAGGTGTAATTATGATGTCTCTACTTACATTGTAAGTACAATTAAGAAAAATAAAATTTGCCTTAAAAGGGTCACGTAATGTAAGAAAATGTCTAGGACATAAAGCTAATTTTTGAAAGTTGAATACAGGGACTTCCCTGGTGGCGCAGTGGTTAAGAATCCATCTGCCAAGGCAGGGGACATGGGTTCCATCCCTGGTCCTGGAAGATCCCACATGCCGTGGAGCAACTAAGCCCATGCGCCACAACTACTGAGCCTGCGCTCTAGAGCCCGCGAGCCACGACTACTGAAGCTCGCACACTCTAGGGCCCGTGGCAACTACTGAATCCCGCGCACCTAGAGCCCGTGCTCCACAACAAGAGAAGCCACTGCAGGAGAAGCCCGTGCACCGCAACGAAGAGTTGCTCCCACTCGCCATAACTAGAGAAAGCCCATGCACAGCAACGAAGACCCAACGCAGCCAAAAAATAAAAAATAATAAAAATTAAAAGTTGAATACAAAGGCATATACAGTATAATGGCAAATAAATATAAAGCCATTTATATACATTCATAGAAAATATAGCAAATGGTTAACAATGGCTCTCCCTGGAATGTGAAATTGTAGGGTTTCTTTCTTTTTATATTTTTCTCTATTTTACATGATTACTAGGGGCCCATATTACTTTTATAATCATAAAATGTCAAGTTTGCAGTTTTTTAAGTATCACATACCTCTCATGGTTTCATACCAATATAAAAATATTCCGATGTAACTGAATTTTTATATACGAACTACCAGTAGTGGGATTGATGCTGGTTTCCTTTAATAAAATGAACCAGACTTCAAAACTTGCATTTTTAGAGAGTCACTTTAAACACACCCCTAGAAGAAAAGTTTATGCAAGAGGAAAGGGAATAAACAAGCCAGTATAATATTTACTCATTCTTGCCCTTTCTCTTCCAAAGAGCAAACACATTCACTCAAATTTCCCAACCTCACTTCTTAGCTATAGTAAAAATCCACATAGTAACACAAAAATACAGGCCTTAAGCGAAAGGTTACTGAGAAACTACCTCACATTAGTGACATATTTTAAGCTGAATAGATGTCCATATTAAAATTAATTATAATTAATGTTTCTCCATGTCTCATCTAAATATGAAAAAGATCTCTAAAAAAAATTCCAACATTAATCCACACACAAAAAGGTCTTCTTTTTCAGTAAGCAAACTTAGTAAACTGCACAAAATCAAAATGAACAGATGCAAACATACACGTGAACAAGAATAAGAATCAAACTTCACTGTAAAATTACTTGGTTAAGACTACCACCACTGTAATGCATTTTCACAACAATTTCAATATCCAAATATACTTGGCTATTTTATTTTGGTACAGATTTGCTTATCCTGAGACTAAGTAAAGGCAACAGATGTACATCTCCCTCCCTGCCCCCACCTCCTGCCCACCCTTGACTAGGGCAGCAGCAGGTTCTCTTAGCAAACAGTGTCTTCCACTAAACTAGGATAACTTTCTTTTAATCTTAAGGTAGCCCTTTGGGAAAATCCTCTCCTGAATTAGTGCACAACCTCAGTTACTATCAAATGCCATCTCATCAAGTGAGTGACTAAAGACATTTGCAGATGCCTTCCTAGTTACGCTCTATTTTCCATGATCATCCTCTACTTGCTCACTTGTGTCATCAACAACAAAAGAAAAGAGGATAGCAGCAACTAGAAAATGGCAAGGATAAAGTGAACAAGACTACTGTAATGCGTTGCCAAGGTCTGTTTTAGAAAAATACCAAAGCAAGCCACATCCAAGGTTCCTCATCCAGGAATGAAGGGATCCTTGAACTGGGATCTTGGCTTTATTTTAAAATAAACTTCAAAAAAATAATAAAAATAAAAATAAATTTCAAGGAAAGTGTCCTATTTTCTAGAAATCACATAAGTTAAAGAAAATGATAAATTTGTCCCCATTCCTCCATATCCCCTCAAGTGCTACAGGGGGTAGTGGAAATAAAATTTAAACAAATACATAAAAATTCTCAGCTATATTTAAGAATAAAATAATTCATTTTAGCAACCCAAGTCAGTTGTACAACTAAAGAGGTAAATCTATGAAACATGAATACATTTGTATCTGTTTCATATAAATACAGAGTAAAAAATAAACAACAGGACACTAATTTATGAATAAAACTTTAAAAAAACCCAAACCATACATACAGTATATCTATACTTGTACACTAGTATATCCATACTTGAAGAATTATTAAAAAGAACAAAGGTAATTTGAAGTATTTTGGTAATCTTACAGAAAATGCTATTTAATTGATTAAAAAAAAATTCTACAGACTAATCCAAAACTAGAAATAATCAGGTACATTCATTATGTTGGCCTAATTCTCAAAATGGAAGTTACAGGAATATTCTCTCTTTGTTTAAAAATTTATTTATTTTTGGCTGTGTTGGGTCTTCGTTGCTGCGCATGGGCTTTCTCTAGTTGGGGCGAGCGGGGGCTACTCTTCGTTGCAGTGTGTTCTCATTGGGGTGGCTTCTCTTGTTGTGGAGCATGGGCTCTAGGCACGTGGGCTTCAGCAGGTGTGGCACATGGGCTCAGTAGTTGTGGCTCACGGGCTCTAGAGTGCAGGCTCAGTAGTTGTGGCGCATGGGCTTAGTTGCTCCGCGGCATGTGGGATCTTCCCGGACCAGGGCTCGAACCCGTGTCCCCTGCATTGGCAGGAGGATTCTTAACCACTGCACCACCAGGGAAGCCCCTAGGAATATTCTTCATATAAAAAAGTATCAACTATAGAGCAAGATGTTTAAGTCAAAGACCAGAAAGGGAGTCTATTAAACTAGGGTAGATGTTAGAAAACCCTACTAACAGCCTGCCTTTATTTCTCAATCATATGCTTCTCAGCATGCTCTAAGAACATTATCGCCAGGAAAAGAATGTTGAGCTCATGTATCTAATTTTATTTCTACCCAAAATAAGTCATCCTTCTTCATCTAGGGAAAAAAAATATGGGCAATTACTATGAACTACTAAATCTTTACTGATAAAGTTTAAATAATTGGGAGCTTCTCTCTCATGAAGGTAGTATGAACAATATGGAAATGTCTGACTCTTCATGATACCAGCTGTGCTCCCAATCCATTCTGCCTGTGGTTTCTGGGTGTGTGTTGCCCTATTTTTAATTTCATGCACAAAATGGAAGTTCATTCATTTCTACTGTCAATATCTTCCTTAAATTTACCTCCATCTAAGAATATATTACCATACATGGTGAAAGATAAGATCCAAGGTACAATTTCTAAGCTTAAGGAGCTCACAATATAAGCTATAAGATATTGCAATCTATATACATACACATTAAAATAGTATGATAAGGTAACGTACTGAGCGTGCCATATAAGTGTATACACACTCCTCCGGGAGTTCCAACACAGGAAAGACAGGTATAGACTGAAGGGACAGAGAAGAGAAAGTTTAGAAAAGTGGTGAGTTTGAGCTGGACTTTAAGGCATGGGTAGAGTTCACATAAGCAGGGGGGGTAAGGAACACTCTAGATTGCAACAACAAAAGGTATAAGGGTGGGAATAAAAAAGAGCATGTGTATGGCGCACAGTTCCGAAGCAGGCAATCAAAAAATAAGTAATACAAGAGGATGGCCTATAATTTTTTTTCCAATTCCAATATATCCATGAGGATGACATCCTCCCATTATTAACAGTAGCAGTGGGCAGCAGTGAAGATTTTCACATCTGAGAGTCATAACTAAAATTGGTTGAGGAAGAAAGGCAGGAGGAGGATGGAGTAAGCACTTACATCTGACGTCAAAATTTCAGATGTTAGGTGATAGGGGCGGCAATAGTGAGAAAGAAAAACACTGACAGAAACAGGAAAGTTCAAAACTTGAAGCCAATTTTTTTCAACAACATGAGACTCATTTTAGATATACTGGCTTTGAAATGATAAACCTCAAAATGCCTAACTGGAGATGTCAGACTGGCACTCAAGAGAACTGAGGGCTTGACAAATATTTGTGAGTTATCAGCACATGGATGACAGGGGGTATGGAAAAGGGAGGAAAGAGGGGGTCGGAGTGTGTCCGTCAATCCCTGGCAAAGGCAACAGAAGCAAAAGGTCAAAGAGGTAGGGCTATGAATATCTAGGAGAATGCAACCCAAGAAATCAGTAACCAATGTAGGAAGGACCAATGGATTTGGCCTTAAGATTATTCTTGGTCCAGGGGAGATAAATTAAGCACAATGGTATGGGTGAACAGGAAACTAAGTAGGGTTACTGAAAAGCTAGGAAGGGGGAAAAGGGCCACACAAAGAAACAACAATAGAGAAAAACAGGCTGGCAGCTAAAGTGACAGCAACAACAACAACAACAACAAAAAAGGTATTTTCAAATTGGTTAGTCCTATATGCAGATAGCCATGTGAAGATAGAAGTCAGAGAAGAAAGGGCATGATGATGAAGGGAGAGTAACAAAGAGATGACAGTAAGGTATACAATACTACTACTAATTAGAACATATACTGAACGCTTACCTTGTGCCAATCACGCTGAGGCACTTTACCTGCATTATATCATTTTATTCTAACAGCAAACTCTGTTTGGTATTTTTATTATCTCATGTTACAGAAGAGAAAACTAATGTGTAGAGTGGTTGAATTTCTTCCTTAGGATCTCAAACCTTGGAAGAGCCAGAACCAGGAACTGAATTAAGTTTGTCTGATACCAAGTCGTTTCCTATAAACTTCTATGCAAAACTGAGAAGCATACATATGAGAGGATGAATTCCTAAATATCTGTTGACTACCCTGAAGAAAATTTTTAATAAAACTGTACATATGCAGTTTAAGGTAGGAAAGAATGTGGGTCTACCTTCTCCCTATAACAACAACAAAAAGCTCAAACCATAAACATTTGAGATAGAACATCCTTTTACAGTTTCCCCTCCTTGGATCATTTTGGGCCTAGTTTCTCCATGGAACTTGACAAACTAGCAGTGTATATCATATGAGTTAAGTGATCATCTCACGACATAAAATAGGAAGTTAATCGCTGGTTTGCTCTTTAAGAAAAAAGTCTTGAACTGTAAGTTTTCAAGATGGTAATTCATGGGAATACACACAGGAAACAAACATGTAGAAATTAATTATGTAGCAGATTTTCTAATTTAACTGAATTAGGAAGACTATATAAATGCTAAAAAAAAAACCTAATCTTTTGGCACTTTGGTCACATCTAAAGAGGCTTTGAAAGTTTGGTTTCTGTGCTTGAGATATGAGCTCATATAATCACTATCTGTGACTTTATAAATATGGAGAAAAGCAAGAATACTCAGAAAAGCCAAGTTTGGATTAGGCAGAAAGACATTTATTGATGGTCAATATTCCCTTCATGTCTTCATTTTGGCATTATTCATTAGCACCTACATTAGAAAGCGGGGTCAGAAAGAAGCAGTGAAGTTCTTTGATTCTGATAGTTATTAATAAGCTCTAGTAAACTGCCTTTTGCCAGAGAAATTAGAAGATAAGCATTAGGAGTTCAAGTTAGTTACAGATCGGAGTTATTCATGTTATTCCTAGTCTGTGCCTCATTACCAATGGCTAAATCAGAGTTAACTCAATAGGTAATACAATATACTTGTTACCATTTTCAGGTAAGTTGTCTTGCTCCAGAAAATTGAAAATAATCACTAAAATGAAAAGTTTTAATTACTTGTAGATGTCAATTATCCATGTTATTCTTAATCTAGTATCTCATTACCATGGACAATACAACACCTGTACTGGGGTGGAATGAGTAATGAATCTACTAATGCAAAGCTTTAATCCTATGTTTTTTTTTTTCAATGAACTTGCATGCTCAACCATTAGAACTTGGCCTATACTAACCACGCTCCAAGATATCTTTTATTTACAGCACCTTATGCAAAAAAATTCAACAATTTAGACTTCCTCTGCCAAGCACACATTTTGGATTCAGCAAAGCTTAAGAATTACCATATACCTTACCATCACCACTAAGTAAAAGAAGGACAAGCATATAACAAAGCAATTTTGACTGATAATAAAACTTCTATAAATATAAGAAATCAAATATTCGAGGGGAGCTGATTTAGCCTGAAAAGAACAATGTAAATTTTAGTGTTCTCCCAAAGCAGCTATTTAAAATTCACATCCTCAAAAGATGCAATAGTGAAAAACCATAGATAGATGTACACAAATAAAAAAACTTGTCTACTGCAAAAACCTTTGTACTTTGAAACGTTATCTAGCTAAATTTAGAAGCTGTCCAATATTATATCAGTAACTATATCTATAGCTTCACATTGAGAAAACTTTTGAGATTATTTTATCTTCCATTCTTAAGCTATTTTCAGCAATAACTGCTTAAAGTCTATGACTCTTTTGCATTTAAGAAGCTCAAAAATTGCACAAAAATAATGTAATTGAGGTAACCATTCCATATCTCACTACCACAAAGAGAAATATATTAGTGATGACCTCTTAACTTTGTATCACCTTTAAGAAAATTCCAGTATAATAAGTACAATAATAGAATCAACTTCTAATAAGAAGTCTCTCTCTCTGGCTTCTTCCTCAGACCCTCAGTAAATCATTCTCCCCACCCTAGCATGGTCCACCTGTCAGACAATCTCTGGTGAATGTGCTACATTAAAACAAAATAATGGATCTAACAATTTTGCCCATTTCAAACTATCAGGACAAGGAAATCCAACATACAAGTAACATGTTAAGAAATGCCCATCCATGAGCTAGCTCTTAACTGGCAACTGCTACCAGTGCTTCGACATCCAACCTCCTGTATGTGCTGGTCTGGCATTTAAGAAATGGTGCTCCAATAACATGATCACATGCATTGCTTACTGCTCTAAATGAAACACTGCCCAATTTTCTGTATTTTTTAATGTTTGAAATACCTCTTTTGCGTCATTTCCCAATCAGAAACTGAAGTTTTATTGTCTTTTCTATTTGTAAAATGAAGCTACTTAGCACTTAGTGAAAATGAATTAAATCTCTTTATGCCAAAGTTTAAGATATCCTGGCTACTAAGCAACTTATAAAATACTATTGTAAATTGTTCCATATCATTTCCCACCCTATCATTATGAGAGACAGTCCTTTAAAATACTAGGTCTCCTAGCTAACAAAATCTCACACCCATGAAAAAGCAATCTGCGTTTTCATGGTGATGATGATGATCTCACATATTCAGTTTTATTAGCGTAATAATATTTATATCATAAGTCATTCAAACTTACCTTTAAGGATATAATATGCAGATAAATATCATCTTAAAATACCTTTAAAGCTAGAAATTTACACTGAAAAATACTGCTTGATCATTGTAGTGTAATCTTTGCAGGCCAGAATTAGGAGAAAAATAATCATTTTGCAAAAGATAAAGATTTATATATATATCACATAAATAATAGGCATTCCCTTGACCTACTCATCAACACCACAACCATCACATAGTAAACGACCCCATACATTTAAAATGAATCCTCCTAAATCAGATATGGAATACTGAATTTTACAGTTCACATACCTGAACCTCGCTTGTTCTCTGTTTAACAGTATCTTCTTTCTCCTTAAGGTCCTGTTCCACATTATTCTTTTCCCTAGAAGACCAGCAAACAATGCAAGAATATTTGAGAACATCAGCTACAGCCGGTATGGTTATCCATCCTCCTAATCCTGAATCGTTTTTTAAATACATAGTGAAACATTCAATTTTTAAATGAAGGGCAGATTTTTCTACCCTCTTTTAATTATTTATGCAACAGAAATCAATATAAGCTCTGTTTGTAAAAAAAAAAATCGCTTTCTCACTAAAATGTGGTGAAGAGAGAATAGATTAAAAAAGGAAGAGGAGAAAAATAATCAATGAAACACTCAGGTTTCACTGATCTCACTGTTGCTATGGAAATGCTGCCCAATGAAAATTGCTGGTGAAAAAAAGGAGGAGTTGCATCAGCTCTGAAGCTTAACCCTTAAGTATCACTGTGAAATAAAATGAAAATGGCTAATAGAAACAGTCAACAATATTAGGGAAAAGGACATTTACTGAAGTGTTAATTTCCTCTTAAATCTCACTTGTGTGCACCAATTTTAGAATGAAACAACAGAGAAAATAGAAAAAGACTGTCAATACCCAGGCCATTTGCTCTATTAAATACCACATCTGCTCAAAAGCTATTTTAGGACCACCCATAAATACCAATTGATCAAATATATAAGACAATGTACACTAAGTAAAAAAAGAATCACATTAGCATTTATCTCTTTCTACTCTTCTGGTCAAACATGTTAGGATCCACTTTTAGTTTGAAACATCATTATCTAAAGTCTTATATGCTTCCATCAGAGCTGGATTCCTAATAAGTGAATCTTAAGCAACCTTAGATTCAGAATTACAAAACAGAGCTATTTTTTTTTTTGACATAATAAATTTAAATGCCTGTCTGTACTGAAATCTACCCACCCCACCCTGACTCCTTTCACTTTCTTTTTCCACAAAATGAGAGGAAAAAGCCATAGATTTCTGCAGCAATACATTTTTGGGGTGGGGGAAAGGTAAAAGGCGGCAATAAGAAGGGAGGATGCCATTCAATAAGTCCTCCAGATTAGTACTGCAGAGTTTCTTCTTAGAGCTTCATGACTATATTTCAGTTTCATCCCAGACATAACCCAAACAGAGGCTCAGCCTCCATTAAGCTGAGGCATAAAGTAAAGTGAGAAAATTACACCAAAGGAGATACTTAAGGGACAACTACATGCTACATTTATATTTCTCATCTTTTTTGAGGTGAGATTTTAAATGTAGACAAAAATCAACTGTTTCGGATATGCAGGTGCAATGCTCTTAAGATTTATATGGGAGGAAAAAAAGCACAATAATAAAGCTATTTGTATACTGTTACTTTTAAATACTTGAGATGGCCAAGGAGCTCACTAACCGTTCGTCAGATGGGGCAAAATGTGGGTCAAGATGTCAGTGGAGATTTTAAACATTCTCTTACCATGTGAGTCATTGTTGCAGCCCGTTACTCCCATACCTCAATCTACTTATTAAGCAAAGCTCATTCCCCACTTCCAATCCGTATAAAATTAGATAAAATTGAACACTAGAAAAACACAGGAAGAAACATCTAAATATGCTCCACAGATTCTGCAAGTGCAATCTTGGAAATCTTTTCCTTCCTCCTTATGGGAGCAGGAGAGTGCTTTCAGTCCTGCCGCAGCAGGTCAAGGATGAGTCACATGAAACACCAGCCTCCTCCCTTCATCCCAAATCCTCAGGCATTCCACACTAGGTCAATATCAGCTCAGCTCCTACTTTCTGACAGTAGATAATGACAAAAACAGAAGACGCAACATGGTATCATAGACCAAAACTGCACACACTAATGTGCATGTTTGTATTCAGTCCTTTCTTGCTCCCCTGTTAACTGCTGTCACTGTGTCTGCTCAGAAGATAAAGTGCGCATGCAGGAAAACAGGGCTGCAAGAAGGCCGCGAGCTGACTTAACACAGCCAAGACACAAGAACGGGAGAGCAAAAGAAGGAAGCTCACTTAGTGAAAAAAGAAAACAGATTACAAAGGACACTCAGCTCTAACCTGCAAACAGTCTATGTTTGGCTAAAATGGAGGAAGCTTAGAAAGTACAAACTTCTCTTCATAATTTTGGGTGTGGCAGGGTGCGGAGCAGTAGTGATGTCAAACATCCTGAAGACCATTCTCAACTAAATAAAATATGTGAATCATTAGGGATTAATTTCTCTTAGTCTGAGATCAATTAAATTTAACTTTCAATCCACTTTTATCTAGTAAAATTCTGGTCTAATAAGTCCTTTTATTACCAAAACCAAGTAGTATAACATAAGTACTAAACAGAAAACTTTAAAAATAATAAAATGATCAGTTATATTATTTTCTATACAAAACATTATTAATGAAAATCTGTCCTATAAACCAGAGTGAAAATCAAATAATTTTCTCATTAATTTAGATTATAATTTCAGAGATACCAAATTATTATACTGTGGTATTCCATAGACACTTAACCTCTATAGCTATCCTTCTCATTTCAGGCAAGTAAAAATATCTAAACACACATTCAGGTACACTAACGATGGTTGACCATGTTCTTTACATTCTCCTCTCTTTCAAACAAGTATATTTTTCTAAAGGTGATGGATACATAGTCAATACAAGAATATCCAAGCATTCTGTTTAACATTAGTAATTTAAAATTGTAATTCTTTTCAAGATTCTGTGCCACAATAAAAAGACATTTAGATGCAGTTTCCTAAGGAGCCCACCAATATATGTGGATAAGACAGACATATACTTCAAGTGTGTGAGCATTTACTTCAAGTGTGTGAGCATTTACTTCATATACTTCAGGTGTGTGAGCATTTTGCCGCTTATCTTGGACATCAGGAAAAGCTATTCCCTTCACCTTAGTAACTTCTAAAAAAGGGAAATGATCCTATACACCCTCCATTTTAGACTATCTCTCTGGCCCTACTCACTCCCAAGATGATAGCACATCCTGAGTAATCCACAAATACCAAAGCTATAAAGAAAGCCCACAGAAAGAGCTCCCTGGTGTTCCAAAAGTTGACTGCTCTGATTCCACAGAACCTAGTATCTGAACCAGGAAGAAATGCAAAGCCCAAGCTAAGCTTTCAGAAGCCTAAAGTTGATAACTGCATAAACCTACTATGAAGTAGGCAAAAGCCACTCACAAGACTGGAGACCAGGATTCTAATCTGGCTCTACCATGAAATGGTTTTTCTGACTCTGATTATTAGTTTTCACTCTGCAGATGCTGATATCTCTACCATCTTAAGATTTGTAAGGTGAAATGTACAAGATATCAAGTAATTAAGAAAAAAGCAGGCTTTGAGCCTATGCTATGGTTTTGTTTTACTCATAATATTAATACTACTTAGAATTTTAAATAATATTCATGGAGTAATTTTTAAATTTGTTAAAAGGAATTATGGGGTACAAGACAGTTTATAAAACATTGATCTTGTCTTAATAATCAAACTAATTGCTGTCTACTTTTAGAAACTTATTTTATGACTTTCAAAGCATAAGACTTGGAGTAAAATATAGTCCAGAATTCAAATACTGGTTTCATCACAGGTCATCTTTGTTAAATCACTGTAGCAACAGCTATTTGTTCTGGTTGAGCCTCCCTTCTCCGAGTACTCAGCAATCTTTCTTTTAGGAGACTGCTCCTCTCTCCCTATTATCTTTCTACCCATATAGTTCAAGTAGAAAATGCCATCTTTTTACAGACTCAAACTCTCTGAGTAATAACTGGCCAGGGATTAGCTCCTGACCAAAGCTTAACCAGTCACAGCTTCCCACCTCATAATAACAGGAATTACCTCAATATTGGGCCCAAGATCAAAGCCAAGGTGGTTAAAATCTTTATCAAGGATGCCTTTATTTGGAATTAATGGAAAACCACTATTACCACTACCATATCTACTACTACTACTACTAACAATAACAATTATTGAAACTAGAACTTATTAAGTATTTACTACATGATAGGTGTTATGTGATAAGAACTTTACATGGATTATTTCATTTATTCTCAAGAAAAATCATTCCTGTGAAATGATGAAGATGGGCAAATGTAGGTCTAGATGTTGTTGGCATTTGCTGTCTCTGTCTAAAGAACAATAAAATTTTCATACAAAGAAGCAGAGGTGAAAGGCAGGAGACAGAGAATTTGGAAGGGCTTAAGCCCTGGCTATCACCCTCTGTGATAGTTAATTTTATGTACTAACTTGGCTAGGCCAATTTTATGTACTAACTTGGCTAGGCCATGGTACCCAAATATTTGGTCAAACACCAGTCTGGATGTTGCTATAGAGGTATTTTTAAAGATAAAATTAACATTTAAATCAGCAGACTTTGAGTAAAGTAGATACCCTCCATAGTGTGGTGGGTCTTACCCAATAGTTTAAGGCCTTAAGAGAAAAAAACTGAGACTTCCCCAAGGAAGAGGCAATTCTATTTCCAAACTGTCTTCAGACTTGAGCTGCAACATGAACTTTTACCTGAGTCTCCAGCTTATCATCCTGTTCTAGAGATTTTAGACTTGCCAGCTTCACAACTGTGTGAGCTAATTCCTTAAAGTAAATTGAAGGAAATATCTACTTTACATATCATACACAAAGATTGTTGTGAGGAGTGAAAACGAGAATACACAACGGTACCCAATATATCCCTATGCAACTTTAAAACCTAAGTATTGATTTAACAAACAAATACTGAATTCTACTACATACCTGTCACTGTGCTGTACTTTAGTGATACAAAAAAACAATGAGACAGACACTTTCCATTAAGTGTATGTGAGGGGTTGGGCAGGAGAACATAAAAAGATAACTGCAATGAAGGGTACTGGGTGCTACAACAGGTAAGTACAAGGTGCTGTGGGAACACAGAAGATGGGTACCTGACTCTGGAGAGGGTCTAAAAAGGCTTCCTTGCTGTCAGTGAAGGCAGGATTATGGAATTGCAAAAATAAGCTGTGCAGACAGTAAGTGGTATATTTATCATATGGTATTTCAAAAGAAATTATTCCAGCCTGGGAATGCTTTGTGACAGAGAACCTTGAAGACTCAGTTAAGGTGAGACTTCAGTTAAGCCTTGAAGGAAAGAATCAATGTTGGGTAGAAAAATGGCATTTCAAATGCAAGGGAGAGCTTATGCAAGAAAGCAAAAAGGATGTCAGCACAATGGCAGACTAAGAGGTAAACCAAGAAGAAAACGTCCCAAATTTGATGAAATACACATGTCTACAACCCAAGAAGCTCAACGAACGCCAAGCAGGAAAACCCAAAGAAACTCACACTGAGACAATTATAATCAAATTGTTGAAAGACAAAGAGAATTTTGAAAGCAATAAGAAAGGAAAGACTTTTCATGTACATGGGATCAAAAATAAGGTTATCATTGGAGTTCTCAGCAGAAACCTTGAAGGCTGGAAGGCAGTGGGATGACATATTTAAAATGCTGAAATAAAAAAGAAACTGTCAACTGAAAATACTCTATCTGGAAAAACTGTCCTTCAAAAATGAGGGAGAAATTAAGATATTCCCAGATAAACAAAAGCTGAGGATTTCGTTACCATTAGACTTGTGCTATAAGAGATGCTAAAGGGAGTCCTTCAGATTGAAATGAAAGGAGGCTACTAGACAGTAACTTGAAGCCATACGAAGGTATAAAGATCTCCAGTAAAGGTAGATACATGGACAAAACCAAAAACTAGTACTATTGTAATTTTGCTTTACAACTCTCCTTTATATTTTCTGTAAGATTTAAAAGACAAATGCATAAAAAATAATTATAAAGCTATGTTAGTGGATATATGATGTATAAAGATGTAATTTATGACATCAACAACATAAAGTGGAAGGGACAGAATTTACAGAAGTAGGATTTTGTATACCATCGAAGTTAAGTTGATATCAAGTCCAATTAAATCATTCAGTTTGGGATGATAAAATTCTGGGGATGAACAGTGGTGACAGCTGTGTAACAACGTAAATACACCTACGCCACTGATCTGTATGCTTAAAAATGGCTAAAATGGTGAACTTTATGCTACGTATATTTTACCACAGTGAAAAAATTAATAAAAAAGAAAGCACAGAGGTGAGAAAATTCTAGACAGCAGACTAATTTATCTAAGATGGAGGGTTTATGTGTGGTAAATAAAGCTGGAATGGTAGATCAGGGTAAGATTATAAAAGAACTTCAGTACTGGGTTAAGACACACAGACTTTTAATTCACTGGCAATGGGAGTCCCTAAAGATTTCTGAGCTGGGCTTTTTTGAACTCTGAATGGCATTATTTAACAACATAGCTCTTCTTTCTCTGCTGGCTTCTGCTCTGTGGGGGAAGAGAGGAAGCAGAAGCTCTTATTACTGAGAAAGCTGATGACAATTGCTAGAAAGGCAATAGAACACTCTGACTCTGCTTATCTTGGGAACTGTCAGAAGTCTTGAGCTAGATTAGAGTAACAACTACAGACAGCTGATAAGAAAATTCTGGCATGTAATTCAAACCAGTCTGAAAGTTAGATGGTCTTTCACTCTAAGAATTCATATTTAGTTGATAAAAACTTAAGTTAAAGTTTGAGAGTAAAGACATTGATTTGTACCTTAAGTTTTTAATTTCTCTTTGCCTTAAATATATAATCATTATATAACTATATATTATTTCATTCTTTCAACAAACAGCTATTGAGTACCTACTACATGCCAAAAAAGATTAAACCAGGGCCCCTACTTACAGCTTACTGGGAAAACAAACATAGCCATTAATTATAAAACTGTTAAGATAACTGCTATAGGGACTTCCCTGGTGGCGCAGTGGTTAAGAATCCGCCTGCCGATGCAGGGGGACACGGGTTCGATCCCTGGTCCGGGAAGATCCCACATGCCGCAGAGCAACTAAGCCTGTGTGCCACAACTACTGAAGCCCGTGCGCCTAGAGCCTGAGCACCGCAACAAAGAGCAGCCCCCGCTTGCCACAACTAGAGAAAGCCTATGCGCAGCAATGAAGACTCAACGCAGCCAAAAATAAATTAATTAATTAATTTTAAAAAATATTGTAACAAATTCAATAAAGACTTTAAAGAAAAAAAAGATAATTGCTATAAAAGTTTAAGTGCATTCGGTCCTATGGGAAAAACTAAACTTCCTAGTTCTAAGAGGCTGGCTTTTTTTTTTTTTTTTTTTTAATTTATTTATTTATTTATTTATTTTTGCTGTGTTGGGTCTTCGTTTCTGTGCGAGGGCTTTCTCCAGTTGTGGCAAGCGGGGGCCTCTCTTCATCGCGGTGCGCGGGCCTCTCACTGTCGCGGCCTCTCTTGCTGTGGAGCACAGGCTCCAGACCGCGCAGGCTCAGTAATTGTGGCTCACGGGCCCAGTTGCTCCGCGGCATGTGGGATCTTCCCAGACCAGGGCTCGAACCCGTGTCCCCTGCATTGGCAGGCAGACTCTCAACCGCTGCGCCACCAGGGAAGCCCAAGGCTGGCTTTTTAAATGAGCTTTAGTTTTGAAAAAAAAAGTCCGAATATATTCATGGGCATAAACTGTTGAAAGCCTAACTGGAATCAGGAGAAAACACAAACTTTGGGCTGTGGCTCACATGACCACTGCCATGTCAGTGGCAGAATCCAAAATTAGATATTTCACTTTTAAAAAGGAGAAATGAAAGTTTATTTTGCAAACCCCAAATAATTAATTTATTCTACTTATCTAGCGGACAAAATGAGATGAAAAAACTCTAAGAAAAGAAATGTAAGACTAGAACTTGGTTTTCGTAATTTAAATAAAAGGGATAATAAAGTTGATAGGGATGACTAATTTATATTATATCTAGAAATACTTCGGCACAATTCCTACCACACAATAAGTGCTTAGTAAATGTCAGCGATCATCATCATCATCATCATCACACAATTTACTAGTATAAAAGTAGAACACTTACTGGCTTTTTGGAAAGTTGTAATCAAGCATCCAGAGTGATGGCAGTTAGGACTTAAGTATGTTGGTAGAGACTGACTCCTAAATCCTTCAGGAGCTGAAATTTCTTGGTAGATATTTTTGTTTCCCAAAGACAAACTGAAACACATTCTAAAAAGTATTGCTCTCTTAAAAGAGGTAAGTGTCCCTTAATAAGCTACCACTGCCACAAAATAATACAAGCAAAAAAAACGTAATTTTTATAGAAAACAACTGATTCAGACCAGAGCGGTCCAAGAGAAATATGACAGACATGTAATCTTAAATGATCAAATAGCTATATATTAAAAAGAAACAAGTGAAATTTATTTTAATATGTTTTATTTAATCCAAGATATCCAAAATATTTACATTCTTCTTTTGAAATCCAGTATATTTTATATTAATAGCACATCTTAATTTGGATTAGCCATATTTCAAGTGCTCAATAGCCACATGTGGCTAGTGGCTGCTGTATTAGCACAGACTCAGACTTGAGCAAGGAGGGTTTCAAATAAGGGAAGTCTCCCTAAGCAGAGGTTTTAAATGATGAGCCATGTACTTTATGTGAAAACAAATTAAGGTGCCTCCTTACTACCAAAAACAAACGCATACTACAATGTAGAGCTTCGATTACTCAATCAGTAACGCCATTGCTGAGGCAGTCACAATTGAGACCTTCTAGTATCAGTACCACAGGGCCAGAAACAGATCATGTTGGATTTTATAAGCAAAAGAATTCCAGATTCGACAGTATAAGCAATGCTCTCTCCAGGGCTAATGTTTTCCCACAGTATTTGAACTAAACTAAACCAAAAACATAATTTAAAAAAAATTCAAACCATATGCTAACATTGCCTGAAATAGTTTTTAAAAAATCAGTTCTTATATATGATTGAGGTAGAGATCTATATATTTAAGAACCCAGATTCTGGCTGCCCAGCTACACAGTTCCAGTCTCCAACTAGGGAAGAGAGTGCTCATTCAGCTATTCCAACCAATGTCTGCTGAGCACCTTTCACTGAATGCTGTGCTCTAAGTGCTGAGCTAGGTGTTGGGGATGATGATGATGATTACTAACATGCATTGAGAATTTACCATGTTCCAGGAACTGTACTAGGCATTTTACATGGGATTATTCATATTTCTATTTTACAGATGAAGAAACTGAGGCACAGACAGTTAAGTAACTTGTCTAAGTCACGTCAGGAATCAAACCAGCCAATCTGGTTACAACGCCCATGCTCTGAAATACTACTACACTATACTGCCTAATCAGAAATTTTAAGAGACAGTTGGTACTATCACACAGAGCTCAGAGACTACTGGGGAAAGAAATACAATTCAGTATTGTAAGTGTTCGGAGAGAAGGATATTGAGTGTTCTCTGAGCTGAAGTGGCTATCAAGGAAAACTTCTTAGAAAACTTGTCCATTCCTCATCTGAAAAATCAGAATAAAACTGCTTACCCTTCAGCCGTGTTGCAAGAATTGAATAAGAGAATTTATATAAAGCAGGAATAGCACAATGCCAAATAACTATTATTGTAATCATCTATCCTGTTTACTGGCCCAAGACCAGGATAACAAACTGGCCTGACAGGATGTAGCTTTTACTTCCTGATGTTCTTGCTAACAAGACAGAAGACAGGAAGGAAGTAGAAGCTGGTAGAAGACAAATAAATATTAACTCCTGCCTCAGCATAATCCACCACCACCACACTATCTAAGAGACTGAAGCAATTTCTTGGTATGTTTTGCCTTTTCACTGCCACGAACTTCTCTATTTGAGCCACTTTACTTTCAGAACAAGGGTTCTTAAAAATTGGTCCATGGATAGTTTTTAAGGGTCTAGGAACTCCTGAAATAAATGCAAAATGGTGTACATGGATAAACATGTTCTTTTTTTCTGGAGGCAGAGTCTAATAGCCTTTATCAGATTCTCAAAGGAAATCCCTGACACAAGAACAGGTTGGCAAAATACGAAAAATCAGTCCATTAACCTTCAGGTCCCTGTAAGGATTAAAAATCCTCTTGCCTACAAAATCTTCTTCTATAGTCTTCAAAATAAGCTATTATTCAGAAGATCATTTGCTTTATTTCAACATTTAGTGATGGTTTCTAGTCTGCCATAAACTTTGCAGGAATTAAGTCTGGGAAATATTCTAATATTTATAACTTTGATTTATTCATTCAACCAACTAACCTGTACTGAAATTTTGTGGTGTCAGGCACTGTGTGCATTAATTTCTAGACATATCCAAATGAATAAGACAGAGACCCTGTCCTGAAGGAGTTCAAATTAAAACAAAAAAAAAGACACATTAAAAAAAAAGATCAGGACTTCCCTGGTGGCACAGTGGTTAAGAATCCACCTGTCAATGCAGGGGACATGGTTCGATCCCTGGTCTGGCAAGATCCCACATGCTGTGGAGCAACTAAGCCCGTGCACCACATCTACTGACCCTGTGGTCTAGGGCCCTCTTCCCGCAACTACTGAGCCCATGTGCTGCAACTACTGAAGCCCTCGTGCCAACAGCCCATGCTCCGCAGCAAGAGAAGCCACTGCAATGAGGAGCCCCCACCCTGCAACGAAGAGTAGCCCCTGCTCGCCACAACTAGAGAAAGCCCATGGGCAGTAACAAAGACCTAATGCAGCCAAAAGACTAAAAAAGAAAAAAAAAAAGATCACACTAAAATGTGGTGAGTACTATTATAAAGGAATAAAGACTCTAAGTAGAAAGGAAAGAGGAACTAGCAATCAAGGTTTCAGGGAAGGTTTGACAAAGGAGATGATACTTAAGCTGGGCCTTAAAGCAGGAATAAAACTTTACAAGGTAAAAGGTGTGCTCAGGCAAAGGGGAAGAGTAGGATCAGAGGCACAGAAGAATAAAAACTGGTGGCACGTTGAGCTGAGAGGTAATAAGCCCACCCACCATATGGCTAGAGAAGAGGAATGAAACTGAAATGGTCAATTAGAGCACTATGTGGAACACTGAGAGAGAGTACAAGAGCAAACACATGGTATCTGTTCTAGGAGCTTCGCAGCAAGGGTCCCCAACCCCCAGGCCACGGACTGGTACCGGTCTGTAGCCTGTGAGGAAACAGGCCGCACAACAGGAGGTGAGCGGCGGGCAAGCCAGCAAAGCTTCATCTGTATTTCCAGCTGCTCCTCATCGCTTGCATTACCGCCTGAGCTCCACCTCCTGTCAGATCAGCGGCTGTATTAGGTTCTCATAGGAGTGCGAACCCTACTGTGAACTGCGCATGTGAAGGATCTAGGCTGCGCGCTCCTTAGGAGAATCTAATGCCTGATGATCTGAGGTGGAGCTGAGGCAGTGATGCTAGCGCTGGGGAGAAGCTGCAAATACAGATTATCATCAGCAGAGAGGTTTGACTGCACAGAGACCATAATAAATCAACTGCTTGAAGACTCATATCAAAACCCTATCAGTGAGTGGCAAGTGACAATTAAGCTGCACGTGGTGGCAGGTTTTATAGTGGCAAGTGAGCTGATGTACTTCAATTGTACAGCTGCATGTGGTAGCAGGCTTTATGTCAGAATCCGACACTTGTTTTAGTCTGCGCGTGGCCCGCCCATTATTTTATTTACCACTTCCATCTGCACCTCTTTCCCCGCACTGCACACTTGTCTCGGTCACAGTTGTGGTAAGCCCACAAGCTAACCCTAACCAAAATGAGTAAAAAACAAATGTCACTAGAGAGCTTCTTTGAAAAGGGGGACAGACCCAATGATGAAACAACAGAAAACTCTTAGACTACCAACAAAAAGAAAACTGTATTTAAAAGAAAACACCAAGAATCCTACTTAAATTACGGGTTCATTGCAACAGGTGATTGACATTCTCCAAGCCCGCTTTGTATAATATGTGGAGACCGGTTATCCAACGCAGCCATGAAACCTTCAAAACTGCTTTGCCACATGGAGACCAAGCACCCTGCATTAAAAAACAAGCCTTTGGAGTTTTTCAAAAGGAAAAAATGTGAACATGAAAAACAGAAGCAATTACTGAAGGCCACCACGTCATCAAATGTGTCTGCACTGAGAGCATCGTTCTTAGTGGCTAACCGCATGGCTAAAGCTAAGAAGCCCTTTACTATTGGTGAAGAGTTGATCCTGCCTGCTGCTAGGGACATTTGTTGTGAACTTTTAGGAGAGGCTGCAGTTCAAAAGGTGGCACGTGTTCCTCTTTCGGCTAGCACCCTAACTAGACAAATTGATGAAACAGCAGAGGATATTAAGGCACAATTGTTAGAGAGGATTAATGAGTCACTGTGGTACACAATCCAGATTGACAAGTCTCCCAATGTTGACAACAAGGCAACAATGCTTGTTTTTGTGTGATATATTTTTCAGGAGGATGTGCATGAGGATATGTTATGTGCACTTTCGTTGCCAACCAACACTACAGCTGCAGAACTATTCAAGTCTTTGAATGATTACATATCAGGAAAACTGAATGGGTCATTTTGTGTCGGTATATGCATGGGCGGAGCAGCTGCCATGACTGGACGGCCTTCTGGTTTCACTACTCGGGTCAAAGAGGTCGTTTCTGAATGTGAGTCTACGCACTCTGTCATCCATAGAGAAACGCTGGATAGCGGAAAAATGTCACCTGAGCTTAACAATGTTTTGCAGGATATCATTAAAATTATCAACCAAAGTAAGGTACACGCCCTTAACTCACGTTTGTTCGCACAGCTCTGCAAGGAGATGGACGCAGAGCACACACGTCTTCTCTTATACACAGAAGTGAGATGGCTTTCTAAAGGTAGATCACTGGCCAGAGCTTTTGAGTTAAGAGAGCTGCTCCAGAGATTTCTTTTAGAAAAACAGTCACCACTGGCAGCACACTTCAGTGACACAGAATGGGTCGCAAAACTTGCTTACTTGTGTGACATATTCAACCTGCTCAATGAACTCAATCTGTCACTTCAGGGGAGAACGACAACTGTGTTCAAGTTGGCAGAAAAAGTGGCTGCATTCAAAGCCAAAGTGGAATTATGGGGGCGACAAGTGAACACTGGGATTTTTGACATGTTTCAAACATTGGCAGAGATTTTGAAAGAGACTGAGCCAGGGCCGTCTTTCTCCCAGCTGGTGCATGATCACCTATCTCAGCTTTCAAAAGACTTTGAGCATTACTTCCCAACCACAAAAGACCCCCAAACTGGGAAGGAATGGATCTGCGACCCATTTGTGAATAAGCCAGGTGAATCGAATTTGTCCGTGCTAAAAGAGGATCAACTGGTTGAGATCGCAAATGACATTGGCCTTAAAAGTATGTTTGAGACAACCTCAAATCTCCATATGTTCTGGATGAAAGCTAAGGCGGAATATCCTGAGATTGCCACAAAAAGCACTGAAAAGGCTGCTTCCATTTCCAACACCCTATCTTTGTGAAGCAGGGTTTTCTGCAGTGACAGCAGCCAAAACGAGATTACGGAGTAGACTGGACATAAGCAACACACTTCGGGTGTCACTGTCTCCCGTCACCCCCAGATGGGGCCATCTAGTTGCAGGAAAACAAGCTCAGGGTTCCCACTGATTCTGCATTATGTTGAGTTGTATAATTATTTCCTTATATATTGCAATGTAATAATAATAGAAATAAAGTACACAATAAATGTAATGCACTTGAATCATTCCGAAACCATCCCCCCTAACCCCCAACCCTGGGTCCGTGGAAAAACTGTCTTCCACAAAACCGGTCCCTGGTGCCAAAAAGGCTGGGGACTGCTGCTTTACAGTATCATAGTGGGAGATGATCCTACTTTATTGTGGGAAGTAGCTAAGACAGAAGAATGGTCAGGATGCCAAGAGAGCACCGCGAAGGAAGAGATTTTACGCCATACTCAGAAAAGTGAACTGAGGTAAGGGCTAAAACTAGACAGAAAAAGCAGAAAGGACAGGACAGATTTCAACAATACTGAACAAATTATTTTCTCTATATATCTATTATATAAGCTATATATATTGTATCTATTACATAAGCTAAGCAGTAGGGATTAACAGTGAGCAAGCAAATAGTCCCTATGATTAAGAAGTACATAGTCTAGTGAGATATCCAAATAAAACAGACAATTATGCTATGACAAGTGTAAATTTTAAAACTATGTAAGATAGGATCTTAAATAAGATTTGATAGGTATGGGGGTTGGGAAGGGGAAGGTTTCCAGAGGAAATAACATCTAAGGTGAGATCTGAAGGATGAGGAGGAGTTGATCAGGCAAAGGAGGTGAGGAGGTAGGAATGATTTCAAGAAACATCTCAAAAATAGAAGAATAAAAATGAGAAGAAAAATCTCAGGTTTCTAGCTTGAGTGACAATAAATGGTGATGTCACTGAGAAAGGGAAATAAAAGAGACAAGGATAGTGGTCAGGGGAAAATCAGGAAGTCAGGTCCTACTGAACATTCAGATGAAAACACTAGTTGGGCAATGAAAAATATAGGTGTTCAGCTCAGGGTGAGAGATCCAGGTATTTGATAAGATTATTTTATAACCATTGTTTTCCCTTAAGTTAAAAATATACTAATTTAATCTGATTTATATAATTAAATCCCTATATAGCAAATGTTGAAGGAATCATATAAAAAACTTAAAGAAACAAATGACAGAAAGTCATCCTGCCTCAAGCTCCCAATGTCCTATATTTTCAACTAGAAACAATTTGGTGAACTAGGGAAGAAAACAACATCTCATTTTCTGACTGATAACAAAGAACATTCTTTACCCAACCAACTCTTGAGGTTATATATAGTTTTTTATATCTCCATTGATTTTCAATGCTCAGAACAAATTATTATTCTAAGAAACATTCTTGGGGCTTCCCTGGTGCACAGTGGTTAAGAATCCGCCTGCCAATGCGGGGGACATGGGTTCCAGCCCTGGTCCGGGAAGAGCCCACATGCCACGGAGCAACTAAGCCCGTGCACCACAACTATTGAGCCTGTGCTCTAGAGCCCGTGAGCCACAACTACTAAACCCACATGTCACAACTACTGAAGCCTGTGAGCTTACAGCCCACACACCACAACGAAGAGTAGCCCCTGCTTGCCGCAGCTAGAGAAAGCCCGCGTGCAGTAACGAAGACCCAACGCAGCCAAAAGTAAATAAATAAATAAAACAAAATAAACATTCCTTTTTTCATTATGCTTTTCCGTGTTTTCCAAATTTTTATGAGTATGTATTATACCCATCACTGAGGGGGAAAAAGCAAATCTTGTAAAGCACCATATTCATTACATTCTCATTACAGTACCATATTATGTATGTCGTTTATTTGCAGGTTTGATCCCTGGACTAAAATTAAATATCTTCATCTGAAAACCAAACAAATAAGAAGGAGCTAATCTTCTGCCAGATGACAATTTAGTAAAAGCCACAAACAAAATCTGTTTAAATTCTTTTTTCCTATTTTGTAGTTACACACGTCACTGCCTGATATATTAATAAAAGATTTAAAGGCTAAAGAGTAATACCATTGCACAGAAAAAATAGTCATTCACAGTAACAAAAGTCAAGGTTTATAATGTAATGTGTTAAAGACTTGGTGGTAGTGACTTAATACAACCATTTACAAAACTGAATTTTAACAACCATAATTTTAGCATGGGTAGATGAGCCTTATTATGACATTACTGAAGTTGACAGATGATGGAAGTTTGCCTACACTGTAGATCTCACCTAAAATAAAAGCCTAGGGAAAATATTTTCACAAGTGTCAAGTATAAACATATTACACATTTATAAAATGTGACTACAATTTAAAACTTAATAAGGTTTTGAAGCACTATGATTTTCTTAATAAGACAGTCACAAAATGTTAGATTTTTTTTTTATGTGTTTAGCTGTAATTCACTATATAAGACTGCCACTAGTACAACTTAACATTATGGTAACTAGAAGTTACTGAAAGCTCAGTTTATCAAAACGTAACTAATACAGTAAGTCCCTTACATACGAACAAGTTCCAATCCGAGAGCACATTCGTAAGTCCAATTTATTCTTAAGACCAACAAAGTTAGCCTAGGTACCCAACTAACACAATCGGCTATATAGTACTGTACTGTAACAAGTTTATAATACTTTTCACACAAATAAAACATAAAAAACAAAAAAAAAACAAAAAAAATAAAGAAAACATTTTTAATCTTACAGTACAGTACCTTGAAAAGTACAGTAGTACAGTACAACAGCTGGCATACAGGGGCTGTTGGCAGTACCAGCTACATCACTGCTGCTTTTACACTTGCTTCCAGACATCCTGGGCTTGAAATAAAGATACTGTACTATTGTACTCTGTAAGTACTGTAAAGTACACAGAAGCACAACCACTTGTAGAGGATGCACACACGTGTCAATGTACGCCAGACACGTGAACTAACTTATGTGACTGGACATGTGAACACACGTTCACATCTTTGAAAGTTCGCAACTTGAAGGTTCGTATGTAGGGGACTTACTGTATTACAAATGTTTGTATCGGCAAGAACATTTTATGTACGATGCTCTACTTCCTATTAAAACTCATTACAAAAACATTTCATAAGTAAAATAACTACTGTTGAAATCAAGCAAGCCCTAGAATACTGGGGTATGTGTCTATTTTCATAGGCTTGAGAGGCACAGATGACAAGTATTTTCAAATCTAGCTATTATTTTTTTTAATTAATTAATTAATTTATTTATTTTTGGCTGTGTTGGGTCTTTGTTTCTGTGCGAGGGCTTTCTCTAGTTGCGGCAAGCGGGGGCCCCTCTTCATCACGGTGCGCAGGCCTCTCACTATCGAGGTCTCTCTTGTTGTGGAGCACAGGCTCCAGACGCGCAGGCTCAGTAATTGTGGCTCACAGGCCTAGTTGCTCCACGGCATGTGGGATCTTCCCAGACCAGGGCTCGAACCCATGTCCCCTGCATTGGCAGGCAGATTCTCAACCACTGCGCCACCAGGGAAGCCCCAAATCTAGCTATTATTAAATGCACATTTCTCATAAGTCAAGCAAAAATGCTAATGGGCTGTTTATAGACCATATGAAATGAAGTCTATACACCATTATAGACTGAGTAATCAAATGTTTACATTTTTTTCAAACCAAAGTAAAAATGTTCTAAATCTTAATGAAAAGCTGTCTTATATAATAGAAAAAAATGTAGAACTAGAACTATACAACCAGGTTTGGGTGCTAGCCAGCACTTTTGCTGACCTGATGTATGACTTTGATTTTTTTCCCCCATGAGTAAAAAAGAAATTGGATTATGTAATCTCCAAGGGTTTGTTTTCATTCGTTTGTTTTTTGATTTCAATACTAAAAGCTTTATGTAATAGGCAAAGGCCAATTTTTGATCTGGAAATAGAATTTGGTAGAATTCAGTAGAAGGCAGATAAGTCAAAACTGAACAATCCCGTTTAAAAAGGTGCCCAGACTAAGGTTACAGAATGTCAAGACATACTGTTCAAATTGGCAGATGATACTAAGGGCGATCACTGAAATTACTGTGGATTTGAAGCTATACTGCTTTCTATAGACATTTACTCTCAGAATTCATTCCTCCTTCTGGCGGAATTTTCATGTGGGGCTACCCCCTCCTCCATGTGGTCTCGGTGGCAAACTAGCCGCCCCCACCCCGACCCCGCAGCCCAGGACAGAGCTCATGACAAATCAGCAAACAATACAGCCTTGGCCACTGACTGTTTCAGTAGGTAGGACCCTAAACCAGTCTAATCAGATTGAATCTTAGGATTTGTTCAGGAACCGCCACAAGAGAGTAACTCCACTAAATCTGAAATAATAGGTACATGAGACTCAGATGTGCAATAACCCCCTTGACAACATAACAGGAAAGCCTATGCAGTGGAAGTGGAAACAAGAAATGGAGAGAGCAAGAGAACTGATTATATCATTTGAGCCCCAGAACGAAGCTATGCTTTAAGCCATCCCTACCTCTAGGAGGTCTTAGTTTCACAAGTAAATAAATTCACTCTTAGTCTGGGTTGAGTTCTTTCTTGCAACTGAAAAAAAATCATAATTAAGTTTCTCTACAATAATCTCAATGTAGTCTCATGGATGAGGAAAGATCTTTCCCAAGTTCTTGCTATATAACCCAGCTAAATCATTTAATCCCTTTATGTCTCAATATCATCAACAAAATAAAGTATCAGCCATTATCTGCTTTAAAGTATTGTGAAGGTTAAAAAAAAATGTTTGTGTAAGTAAAATGATATTTAAATCCAATGCCCTGTAGATGGAAAAATGGTCTCACTTTTTAAAAAGTAATTTTAGGAGGTCATTTTTACAATGAGTATTACTATAAAAAGTTTCTAGGGAACAAGGGAATTAGGAAATACCAATAGGACCTGCTGTATTTAGATTCAAATCTAATTGTATTCAAGTCTGTTTCTACACAGTATGTGAGTATAAGAAAGAAAATCCAACTCCAAATCAAGCAGTCCTGAGATCAGGTATTAGTTCTATTGCTTACAGGTTTGTTTGACTTTGGGTAAAATAACCTCTCTAAGCATCTTAACTCCGTACCTATAAAACAGAACAGTAATATCTATCTCAAGTTACAAGGTTTTTGTGAGGATCAAATGAGATAACAAGTTATGAAAGCTCTTGGCATGGTGTCTGCATTTAACATTCCTTCCATACAATGTATTAAATAATAATTTTTTCCTATTGTTATTCAAACGTCTGAAGTTGGAGGAAAACTGTATTTCAGGGGAAAGGGAGGGGCAAATTAGGAGTTTGGGACTAACATATACACACTACTCTATATAAAATAGATAACCAACAAGCACCTACTATATAGCACAGGGAACTACACTCAATATTTTGTAATAACCTATAAGCGAAAAGAATCTGAAAAAGAACAGGTATATATATGTATAACTGACCCACTTTGCTGTACACCTGAAACTAACGCAACATTGTAAATCAACTATACTTCAACAAAAATAAATTTTTAAAAAACTTCAAAAAAAAAAAGAAAACTGTACTTCATTCATTCCAAGATATATTGATACCTATTTCACTGTCCAAAATCAAATAGCACCTTATAGTTGTTGGAATGCCATTGTTTATTTGGCAGTGTTTTCTTCTTTTTTCAGTGCTACATAATAGTGCATCCTGCAGTTAAAGGTTGCCTTAGATTTATTATTTTTTTTTAAACACATTATTGGAGTATAATTGCTTTACAATGGTGTGTTAGTTTGTGCTTTATAACAAAGTGAATCAGCCATACATATACATATATTCCCATATCTCCTCCCTCTTGTGTCTCCCTGCTACCCTCCCTATCCCACACCTCTAGGTGGTCACAATGAACCGAGCTATCTCCCTGTGCTATGTGGCTGCTCCCACTAGCTATCTATTTTACATTTAGTAGTGTATATATGTCCATGTCCATGCCACTCTCTCACTTCGTCCCAGCTTACCCTTCCCCCTCCCCGTGTCCTTAAGTACATTCTCTATGTCTGCATCTTTATTCCTGTACTGCCGGTAAGTTCTTCAGAACCCTTTTTTTTTTTTTTAGATTCCATATATGTGTGTTAGCATACAGTATTTGTTTTTCTCTTTCTGACTTCACTCTGTATGACAGACTCTAGGTCCATCCACCTCATTACAAATAACTCAATTTTGTTCCTTTTTATGGCTGAGTAATATTCCATTGTATACATGTGCCACATCTTCTTTATCCATTCATCTGCCAATGGACATTTAGGTTGTTTCCATGTCCTGGCTATTGTAAACTGTGCTGCAATCAACATTTTGGTACATGACTCTTTTTGAATTATGGTTTTCTCAGGGTATATGCCCAGTAGTGGGATTGCTGGGTCATATGATAGTTCTATGTTTAGTTTTTTAAGGAACCTCCGTACTGTTCTCCATAGTGATTGTATCAATTTACATTCCTACCAACAGTGCAGGAGGGTTCCCTTTTCTCCACACCCTTTCCAGCATTTATTGTTTCTAGATTTTTTGATAATGGCCTTTCTGACTAGTGTGAGGTGATACCTCATTGTAGTTTTGATTTGCATTTCTCTAATAATTAGTGATGTTAAGCATCTTTTCATGTGCCTCTTGGCCATCTGTATGTCTTCTTTGGTGAAATGCCTATTTAGGTCTTCTGCCCATTTTTTAATTGTATTGTTTGTTTCTTTGATATTGAGCTCCATGAGCTGTTTGTATATATCAGAAATTAATCCTTTGTCTGTTGCTTCGTTTGCAAATATTTTCTCCCATTCTGAGGGTTGTCTTTTCATCTTGTTTATGGTTTCCTTTGCTGTGCAAAAGCTTTTAAGTTTCATTAGGTCCCATTTGTTTATTTGTGTTTTTATTTCCATTTCTCTAGGAGCTGGGTCAAAAAAGATCTTGCTGTGGTTTATGTCAGAGAGTTTTTCCTATGTTTTCCTCTATGAGTTTTATAGTGCCTGGTCTTACATTTAGGTCTTTAATCCATTTGGAGTTTATTTTTGTGTATGGTGTTAGGGAGTGTTCTAATTTCATTCTTTTACATGTAGCTGTCCAGTTTTCCCAGCACCATTTACTGAAGAGGCTGTCTTTTCTCCATTGTATGTTCTTGCTTCCTGTGTCGTAAATTAGGTGACCATATATGCATGGGTTTATCTCTGGGCTTTCTATTTGCCTTAGATTTAATAAGGTACACTGATTCCCATTTTAAGAACCACAGTACTTAACCAAATAAAGTAGTACTTACCCAAGATATACATTAGAAACAGAAAAGAGTGTGTGCATGTATTTATATAATCAGGTATAATTTTACTTTACGTACCTCTGTAGGTCAACTATTTCATTGTTAAGGGTATCTAGCTCCTTAATAGCAGAGAAATCTGCGACAGGACTTGATCCTATGATGTTCTAAAAACAAAGAGTTCACAATTATAACATTATTACTATAAAATTGCATGTGGCAAAGCATTAAAAATGTTTAAAAGCACTATATGGATACATATTTTATGGTATTACTAACACTTTTAATTCACTTAAGAAAACCCTATCTAGTGCAATTTTACACACACACACACACACACACAGGCAGTTATATACTAAGACATTTTCCCTTAAACTCTCTAAAAGCTGTTGTTCTATAATATATACCACCACTTGAGATCCCAATGTCTTCATCACGTGATCTTAGCCTGTCTAGAATGTTGCAGTAAAGCAGATATCAGATTTATAAACTAATTCCTCCACTGAAGCATAAATTTCTTGGGGAGGTGAATTGTGATTTATTTGTATTTGTATTAAATAAATGGTGGTTGATCTTATTTAATTCAACAAGTATTTACTTTTATTAAATACTTTCAGTGTCTATTTAAAGTAAAACCAACCGCTCAGCATGTTCCATAGTAAATATTAATATCACCATACATGAAACTGTCTTATATGACATCCTTTACATATGGTTTTCTTTCAATAATGGAGGTGTCAAAATTAGTCTCTGAATGGTATCTGTATTTAGAAAACCTAGCTGGGTTTATTCTGGGCTCTGCTCTTTTACTAGCTGCATGATCTTCACTGCAGAACAGGGAAATAATCTCTGCCCTGCCCACTTTAAAAATTAAATAAATACTGCATATGAAGTCCCCCTACAAACTTTATGATATTTTATAAATGTAAGCTATTATTATACTTAACTTCCTCAACAGAATATGCTCTTGATAGTTGGAAAGGCTCCCAATGACTTGCTTCCACCCTGGCTCAGTCCCCTCTGTGAACCATTTTTGATGCCTTATATAGCTGGCTGAAGTCAAGACAAAAAGATAACTGCTCCTTCAAACACTTGACCTACACCCAATGCTACAACCAAACTGACAAATAACTGGATGATCATCATTAGGAAATGTTAAAACTGAGGCCTAAACATGTAAAACTAAAATATGTTGAGGACCTTATTAGCAGAACATAAAACTTAGTATTATACTTATGTTGCTGTGAACTTAAGGTATGTCACCAACTTGCACAACAGAAGAAGAAACCTAAAAGTTCACAGTATCCTATCTGCTCACATTTATATAATGGTTTACAAATTTACTAAGTACTAATCTGAAAACTGGTCTGTAGGTAGGGCAGATATTATTATTAACCCCATTTTAGAGCTAAGGAAACATATTAAATGACTTGCTTAAAGTTGAACCCAGCTAGCTAATAGGCGATATTGATCAGGAGACTTCTAATCAAATTCAAGTGCTATTTCACATCATGCCCCTTGGCACCTGCATATTAAGATCATTTAGGTAAATGAAACCATTACCCTAAAAGCCAACTTGATAAACAGGTACATCAATAAAATGTGGTAAATAATTCCTTCTGTATTTCTTTATGCTATACTGCATAACCATCCTCATATGTTTTGTTTTGTTTTGACTATCAATACCAAAACTCATCCGTTAGGATTCAATTAACTCTATTCTCAGTTTTATATTAATTACAGATTTGTACCAAATATACCTCTTACTATGTTTTACTATTATGTGTTTCACTGACACATAGACCCTTATCATTCTAAAAAGTCAGAAATTTTAAAGTGGGTTTCTGAATGTGACAAGTATTTACTAGGATTTTAACTCTGCCCAAACTTGACTTATGAGCTAATTAAGCCTGGCCGGACAAGTTGAAAGGCAAACAAAATGAAAAATTAGCACTTAGTCTCACTTTTATCACCAAGAGTAACTTACATCACGTAAGTGCTACTGAGAAATTTGCTATCAGAGGTGCAAGCAAACCAAGAAACTCAGGACTCCCATACCTGTTCTGTCACTCTAACTCAAAAAAAGTGACTAACACTGACAGTCTTTCACTATTAAAAATATCATCAAATAAGAAGAGTGAGACAAATAAGTTTAACTTCAAACAAGTTATAAGGTAATACCATAGATGACTCCAGAATGAAGATTAATGTACTTAGTTGGTACTGATAAGTGTACTTGTGTCACTATCAATTGCTGACACAAAAATTAAACTCCTGTTCTAGAGCAATAAAATAACATGCAATCAGGAAGCACAGAAAAAGTTCGGCTAACAGTATATAAAGTATAAGAAGGGCATATGAAGAAAAATGTACCATGTCCCCTTCTTGCAAAGTATTTTCTCTCACCTTGTTTTGTGTATTACACAAAAATTCCACTTTGGTGATTTTAAGTGGATCAGAGAGCTTAGGGAAGGCAAGTTAAAATGCACACAAGGACCAAGTGACAGACATGTGACAAAAGCATGCTGTTTAGGTATTTTCTCTGCATTAACTTTGAGGCATAAACAACCTCTAATTTCAAAATGTATCTTGTAAACCAAAAACCATAATGCTAAAAAAGGCATAAAGTAAAGCTCTAACCTTGAGAGAGTAGAGTTAAGAAACTGACAGTACAAGAAAGGCGAAAAGCAGAGTGCTGCAGAATGGAAAAAATAGTCCAAACTAGAAAAAACACAGAAAGGAAAGCAACATTCAAAAAAGGATTAGTCAAAGCTGCAAAAAAATGCAGTTCTAAAAAAATTAGATTATAAAGAGAAAAGAGATTATTTGAAAGACAAAACAAATGCAAATTTTAATTTTTAAGGTTAAAATTTTTGGTTATAGATAAGACAACAGTGATAAAATCCCATTTTAATGAATAATACTGATATCTGACATGGACGAAAGTATCTATGCTCTAGTGAATGGACTTCAGTAAATCTACTTAATTGAAAATTCTGTATAGCAGATGCAACTCGAAGTGTCTACTAATGTTACAGAGACTTCAATGAACAAACAATTTGCTTCAGAAAGTTCTGCTGTATGTGTATTTTGTGTTGGTGGGAGACTCAGTGGGTATAAAATGAAGGCAGCGAGGAAAAAAAGCAGTCTACATAGGTGAAAGAAGATGAAACAACACAGCGTTCCATAACTGAGATACAGTTAGAGCAGGGGGCATAAATACAAATTTGTAACCTTTATCTTTCTGGGTGGCATCACTTTTAGCCTTCTCTACAACTTAGGGAACCCATGTCCTACATCAAAAGAAATTTCAGAAATTCACAAAATGCTCCCCCCAAAACACTTACAAAGCAGATAAAATCAAGTAGTTACTTAACGTGAAAATAAGAATAAAAACTCTTATACGTAACTTCTATACTTAGTGGCTATAAATTTCCATTTAGTTGACTTAGGAAAAAAATCCAATTTTGACTGTTACTAGATTTGTTAAAATGGGATTTTTTAATCTATGTGACAAAATTAATGCAAGACATTCTACTGACATTTTAAAGAGAACTCTCCTGATACCAAATACATGACAACTCCTATATATGTAACTCTGAAGAATCACCACATCCATGGTTACTTTGTAGGTCACAAGATACTTAAAGACACAAAGTATGGAGGGCAAACAGCCACTAGAGCATGCAAGTCCTTTTAAAGCTCTAATATAAGGCCAAGATATTATAAACCACAATATTAGGAAGGGTTTCTAGATGAGAAGAGAAAAATCAAAGTACAGCATTACTGAAACATGTAGTTTTGAAAATTCCCACTGCTGGCCAGAACCAAAAGTAGCTAAAACCTGTTTCTAGCTGTTCAGATATGAAATTCGGTTGTATGCTCAGGAATAGAGGGTCATCTATATGGCAAAAACCACACAGACTTTTCCTGAACAAGTTTTTCTTTTCTTTTTTTTTTTTAATGTAAAATTGACAACAAGCAATCATAATCTCCTAGATTTTGTTTTCAAATCTGTATTGTTTTCTCCAAGAGTGAATTATCAAATGAAATGCAATAATTTAATTCTTTTAGGTTTCATTTAAAATTTACACTCTATTCATAAAAATTAATTCACAAATCCACGGGGGAAAAACAAGACCACATTTTCCAGTTTTAAGACCGGAAAGTATGGTTGTCATATGTGTAATGAATGGTGGGATAAATGAGCTGTAGCCCAAGGATATCATACAAGGTATTCCAACATATTTATAGGCACAAATTAAACCGCAAACAGTATACTGCTCTGTTTCTAGCCAGATACATTTTCTCCACTATTCCATACAAATCGATTCTGTCACCTGACATAGCATTCGTTCTTTTCTGTTAATGCATTAAGGTTTTCTTTTAAGTTGTCTTACCTTTTGTAAAGTGGCCCTATCTGATGGTGGAATCATCTCAGGAGTAAGAATGTGAGGAGGATCGATGCCCTTTATTAACTTTTGATTGATTAAGTGAAAAGCCAAGGCAAACTGATCTTTTGAAAGCTTCCCACAGTCCTTTGTGTCACATAATGCCCTGTACAAATAAACAAAATGAACAGTATGTAAATGTCACAATTACCATTCTAAAAATCCAGGGGAAAATTAATATGACTATGTAGCTTTGAAATAATCACCAGTTGAATTGAAAAATAAAGTCATACCAACTTATGGCTAGCCAAAAACTCACTGAAGTGTTGGAAGAGAGATATCGGCTAAAATGGTAAGAAAAAGAGACTGTTCACCTTGGTGCTGAGCAGGGCCCTCTAATTTGGGTTTGCTCTGTGCTTTCTTACCGATTTCCAGAACCGCTACAGAGTAAAAGCTGTGGTGGGCCAAAGAATTCCAACATTCTCTACTCCCAACATTTTCAACATTAAAAGATGTTAAAAATGAAACCTAAGTTTCAACAAATTTGGTTCATTAGTGGCATTAGAATGATTCTAAAACAAGCAAAATACTCCATGTCGGCTTGTTCCCTACAACTTTTGAAGTAGGAGGATGTCAGGATCACCGTCAAAGAAAAATAACAGCTGCAAATGGAGATCACGTGTGGAGAGAAGGCAGCAATCTGGAAACCTTTACAAAAATCACTTGAAGAGAAACAGCAAATGTTTTATTCTATTTGCTCCCCCCCCCCTTTTTTTTTTAAGGTCAGCTTTCTAAAGTCCTGATCTGTTTGATTCATTGAAAACCAATGTGGCCTGACGAAAAGACTATGGGCTACGGTGTCAAAGAAACCTTAAATTCCAGCTTTTCTACTTATTTCTTCTTGTGACATTGGCCATATTTTTTAACCTCTCCAAGCTTAGTTTCTTCATCTATAAAGTAGAGATTACACCTATCTTGCAAGGTTACTGTGAGAATTAAAGACAAAGTATATAAAAAGTCTGGGCATAATAGCAAACCCATGACAGCTGCCATTTATTCAGCATAGTGCCTAGCCTAGGCACTTGAAAGTGGCAGCTATCACTAGTTACATATATTTAATCTTTCCCAGTCTTGGGTTCTTGTTCCTTTTAAGGCAGATCTGCTGTCCTTTGTTCTTTTCTAAGTTCCTCTTTGCAACTATATGGTTCCACTTCTGATGTTTGCTGCCCCTTGAAAACCTCATGATAACTAACCTCGGTATAGTCAGGTGGATTGGCAGCAGGCACATTATAAAAAGCATTTTCATTATATTATCTCATCTAATGTGAAATTCACTAGAGACACTAAAGCTTGTCATTTTTTAAGGACCAAGTGTATAGTTCCCACGTAAAGGTATAAAAGTATACATATACCCTATAGAAAGAATTATACAAGTATACCTTGAAGATTCTGGGTTTGTTTTATATTGTTTAAATTTCAGAATTTTGGATTCTCCCTTAAAAACTGAAGTTTAATTAGTTGATATAAACCAATGCTGGATTTTAACATTCTAATAACCATTAACTGACACTGTCAATCTAATAAAACTATAGGTAACCCATTCTCAAGCTTTTGTCCAGAAGAAATCATCAGACTTAAATTTTTCTCTACAAAGGATTCTAAACAAAAACTGTCCTACTTACAAATGCCTAAAAATAAGAATCTACAAAACTAGAGTTGATACAAAACCATACTTGTTTTTTAAATCAACTTAAATAAAGTCTTACCAAATATGGGCTAGTAAGGCAGAAGGTAAACCTGTCTTCAGGAAGATTTCACGGACTTCCAATCCAGACACAAATCCATCCATATCTTTATCAGTTTTCAAGAAGATTTCATCATATTTAGCTTTTTCTGCAGGGGATACAACCCACTACAGGAAAAAAATATATATATAGTATTTTCACCAAAATGAAACAAACTTTGAAGTGTCCCTCTTTCAGCCCATGACAGTAACTTTCACAAATTCTCTGCAATTCTACCCCACTAACTATAGCAACAGTGTGTCACTTCCATCACACCCCAATTGAAATGCTGTGATGAAGAGAAAATTACAGAATAAAAATATAGGTTAGCTATAGGGACTATACTTAAAGATGCCCATTTTACTTTTTTTTAAGTAATGAGTAAATTCAAGCACAGTTAACTCTTGACTTACGAATGACCACATTAAGATGCGTAACTAGGAGAGTCTACATAAACAAAAGATTCAGATAATTCTAAATCTCCATTTTTTTTATAGTTTCATTCCCCGTTCTTAACTGTAGCCAAACTGGCTGATTTGCATATTCTGTCATTATTTTCCTTTACTCAACCTAACAAGAAGCAGGTTGTAGGAAAAAAAAGGCCTTGAACAACCCCAAATTGGAAAATTTGATCCCAAAGAATCAAGAGTTAACTAGAGATTAAACAAACAAAACATCTATTAACTTTGCCAGGGCAAGCATGCCAGATTAACATGGAGTATCTTCTTTCTCCAACTTTAATTCCAGGTAGATCAAGGCAAAGCCAATGAAACATCCATATGACCTAAGTAAGGCCAAATGCAGGAGAGGATTATCTGTCTTCTCTAGGACATCACATTATATAGGTTCAACCAGAGGGAGCTCTGAATTTTTGATCCCTTTGATTGCTCCTTCCATCTTCATCAAGCAATCAACTGTTAAATGCCATGCATTTTGTTTTTTAAAAAAAGTCCTTTAACACTGATAAATCTATACCTGTCTTAATGGTGCTTTGGTAGGTAAAATGCCTACAGGTGGTAAGGAGTGGTAAGGTTCCTTGGCTGATGTTGAAGAGGGGATCAACCGCACAGAGCCTGATATACTGACCGTTTTCCTCTTAGAAGGTGGCACCAAGGCTGGAGGCAAGGACACTGGCACAGGTTCTTTCTCCAATGCGCAGTATACCAAAAACATGGCCTTCAAAACAGAGGAACCACGGTCATATATATTAAAATCATTTAACAACATCCACCCATGAACTGATTATTGTTCAACAAAAAAGCATCCTCAAGCTGCCTCAAATCCTTTTATTAAGAAATAAGGCTGGTCCTTATTTAAAAAAAAAATTTTTAAAAATTTAAAAAAAATTTAAAAAAAAATTAAAAAAATAAAAAAATAAAAAAATAAAAAAATAAAAAAAAATTTAACAAAATAAAAAAAGTAAAAAAATTAAAAAAATTAAAAAATAAATTAAAAAAATAAAAAATAAAAAAATAGAAATAAGGCTGGGAAGGAAAGAAAGAGGAAAAGAGGGAGAGATGAAAGGAAGGATGGAGAAAAGGAAATACATCAAAACTAAGCAACTTTTAGGAAGATATCCTAAGCAGTGAAAACTTAGACACACACCCTTCAAGTAAAGGTCTTGTAATGTCAAAAGAAAACAACCTGGGAAAAAAAATATTTGCTAAGAAAGAATTAACTTCCCTAATACATAAAGAATACTTAGACATTAACAGAAAAAAACCACAAAATCCAGTAAGAAAATGGGCTAAGAGTATTAACAGATACTTTACAGAAAAGTATATATCACAAATGGCCCATCCTTTAACTTATAAAAATATGCTCACTTCCACTCCCAAGAAAACGGCAAGTTAAAACTATATGAAAATACCATTTTCCTTCTAATGGCAAAAGTCCAAAGTTTCATAACACAATTTGTTAGCTAGACTAGGCAAACAGGCACTCTCGTACATTGCTAGTGAGAGCTCAAACTGGTACCAAGACTACTGAAGCGTATTTTGGCAACATCTACCAAATTATTTATTTCCCTTTTGGCTCAGCAACTTGACATCTGGGAGTCTATCCTCAGATATCCTCTACCTGCCTGCATAGGAAATGCTGTATGAAATAGGTTTTTAATTATAGAATTGTTTGTATCAGCACCCAAGTGCTCATCAGCAAAGACTGGTTTAAAAAACTATGGTATACCCATACAATGAAATACTATCAAACAAACAAACCCCCCACCCGCCCAAAAAAAAGCAAATCCATGGGAAATATTCTGTATCTTAACTGCGGCGGTACCTTCACAGATATATACAATTGTCAAAACTCATCAAATTATATACTTAAATTGAATGCAGTGCATTGTATGTAAAGTCGTCCTTAATAAAGCTGACCAGAAAAAGAATCATGGAGCCCTCTGTGTGAAAAGATATCCAAGATACTATGTTAACATGAAAAAAGTATAGCGGTGAACAGTGTGTATGTATAATAATAATGTGTAACCTTTATGGTAAGGGGATAATAATTATTCATATCTGTTTCTGTTTCCATTAAGAAATTCTAGGAGGATAAACAAGAAAGGCAGGATAAATAAGAATATATAGAGTAGGTGTAAATGGAGCAGTTGACGGCAAGGATGGGACTGACATTTTTTTCCACTGAATATCTTCTTATATTGTACTGATTTCTGAACCATGAGAATGTATTACCTATTAAAATTATTTTTAATTATTAAATACAAAAAACCCCACAAACTTTCTATTTCCAGAAGCTTGAAACTCCAGAAAGAAAACAATCTGGCTAGCACATACTTTCAACCAAATTCACAATATATGTAATATTATTAGCTTGGCACTGAGCTAAAAGAAGTGACTAACATGCACACTAAAGGTCAGCATTCCTCTTGCTACAGATGGGAGTCATTTCCTGGAAAAGTGGACACTTGAAGCAAAAAAGCTATGTCAGCCATCTGCTGCCAACAGACAACACAGTTTTTGAAAGTTAAAAAAATATATTACTAAGTTCATGTTGCCTTGAAAATATTTTTCCTGACAAAACTGAAGTCAAAAATTTTTCCACCAAAAATAGAAAAAGTGAACAGTATACGGTTGAATTATGATTTTGTTTTCTTATTATATTGTACTTTATCCTAATCAAAGCATGTCATTGAAACAAATACAGCAACTAAATCAAATGATGTACAACGCTTGCCAAAAAAAAAAAAAAAAAAAAATCCTGGCCAGCAACTAGTTTTTAAACTGATATGTACTATGTACTAGCAAATGCATTTGCACAGCTAGAGATAGACACTTAACTAAGAAGCATTTCATATATCTTTTTGATGATTTCAAGGTAAATGCATCAAAAATAAACCTAAGCTTACTCATGGGTAGAGACAGCAGGGAAAGAGGGGACTAGTTTGACTGTTGCAGTCAATTACCACTAGCTGTTCTCTTTCTTTGATTTGTTTAATCCTCTATGCTTTTAGGGAGTATTTCTCAAATTTCTGGCCATTAGAATCACCTGGAGGGCTTGTTAAAACACAGGTATTTTGACACAACCCCAGAGATTCTTATTCAGTTGGTTTGAGGTACAGCCTGAGAATCTGCATTTCTAATAAGTTAACTGGTGATGTTGACATTGTTTATGGGAGACCATACTTTGAGAACCAGTATTTTAGGAGTTTCCTAAGGAGTTTTGTTTGCTCGTTGGTCTATTCAATCAGTTGAACTCCCAGTTTTAATTTCTAATAATAGCAAACTAGGATGAAAGTATCAGATGTTTGTTGTGTTTTCCAAGTAATACAGGTTTCCTTCATCAATTTAGTTCAACAAAACATTTACTGAAAAATTTCTAGCCAGCAGACACTGTGCTAGGCATTACAAATACAGAAGTGAAGAGATCTCTCATTTTTACAAGCCAACAGAAGAAGCAGCAAACATGTAAAAAGTTAATTTCAGTGCAATGTGAACATGTTAAGAGAGAGAAAGAAAGAGAGATGTGTAATAAATCTCCAAGTGCCAAAAACTCTTCACATAATGAGGATCCAACAAATGCTACTGACAAAAATTTAGACCACCTTCAGTCTAAGAACTTACCTGACAGAAAAATTTAAGACTTAGTAAGAATGTAAAACCAATAGATAGACAGGAAGACAGAATACAAGGTAAAAGGAGCATGAGTCTACCTCTCCAAAGAGTAGAGAAGGATAAGAGGGAAATTATAGTGAAGAAACCTGGCGAACACCACCTTAACCAAGTGATGAAGGTTAACATCACCAGTGAAGGCATGTGGACATCATGTACCCCCCCCACCCCTGATAAATGCGACGAGAAAGATATTCTACATCTGTGGTACTCTTTCCAAAAACCCATACCCCAAGTCTAATCACGAGAAACACATCAGACATACCCAGCTAGTACTCCTAGACAATGTCAAAGTTATTAAAAAAAAAAAAAAAAAAGCAACACTGAGAAACTATCATAGACTAGAGAGACTAAGTAGACATAGCAATTAAATGTAGTGTGGTAGCCTAGAAGGGATCCTGGGACATAAAGGAAACACTGGTGAAATGCATATAAAGCCTAGAGTTCAATTAACAGTAATGTACCAATGTTGGTTTTAGTTTTGACATATGTACCATGGCAATGTAATATGTTAATAGTAGGGGAAGTGGGATGAGGGGTACTGAGGAAATCTCTGTACTCTATCTGCAACTTTTCTGTAAATTTAAAACCATTCCAAAATTTAAAGTTTATTTTTTAAAAAACAAATAAACAAAAAAACAAAAACAGCATGACTGGAACTTCCCTGGTGGCGCAGTGGTTAAGAATCCACCTGCCAATGCAGGGGATATGGGTTCGATCCCTGGTCCGGAAAGATCCCACATGCCGTGGAGCAACTAAGCCTGTGCACCACAACTACTGAGGCTGTGCTCTAGAGCCTGCTAGCCACAACTACAAAGCCCACGCACCGCAACTACTGAAGCCCACGCACCTCTAGGGCTCGCGTGCTGCAACCACTGAAGCCTGCACACCTAGAGCCCGTGCTCCGTAACAAGAGAATCCACTGCGATGAGAAGCCTGTGCACCACAACAAAGAGTAGCCCCCGCTCGCCGCAACTAGAGAAAAGCCCACATGCAGCAACAAAGACCCAAGGCAGCAAAAAAAAAAAACAAACCAAAAAAAACCCAGCATTATCTAGAAGGCCCAGGCTCAGCCCTGGCTCTGCCACTAACTGATCTGCTTAGAGGAGCTAATTTACAGAATCTTGTCCAACTCTAAAAATCTATGAAAAAGCATAAGCATAAGCTCATTTACCAAATAGTAAATTACTAGATTTAGGGGTCTTCCCAGTAAGTTTGAAAGCCATGGTTTCAGGCTCAATAAAACAAAGAACTATTTCATAGAATAGGACTGCATACTGGTGGAACTCATCCCAACAAAGGGAACAATAAACTTTAACATGATTATCAGTCACTTCCCTTGGTTCAATACCAATACTATAATTTTATATACATTTTGAGTTTTCAAACAAATACCAGAGAGGAAAATTTGGCCCATTTGCAAAATGTCCCCTTAATGCCCTGTCAGAGACTCTCTCCTAAGCTAAGTCAGAAGTAAAACTCAGGAAGATGTATTTCTAATATCCTTATTGTCTAATCATAGAATTCACCAATGAGCAAATAGAATACCAATAATAGTCACAGACATTTAAAAAAATCAACATTCAAGGATATAGAAATTATTTTTTAAATCCACTTTATTTTTGTGTGTATACATACACACATGCCCCTCTCAAAAGTCATTTTATGAACTACAGAAATGATTCCTGAAAGTAAGTCTTCAAAAGTCATTTTAGTTGTGGCCAGAACACCCAAGGCATGCTAAGGCTTGACCTTTACAAATTCAGTTAAAAAAACCCCAAAAAACCTCCAAGATATTCTAGATTCTGGATTTTTAATTAAACCACTAGGTTTCAGAGAATATAAAAAAGCATTTACATTTGAAAAGAAATAAGGACCGTTCATTAAAGGTTCACAAAGCAAGAGGAGTTATACAAGTTAGAATATCTCACTAACTTCAACTTTATTTATTCCAATTAAAAAAGTAAACCGACCAAAAATCCCATCTACGCTATAAAAGGAAAGAAAGAATTTGGTTTGGTTAAGAATTTTTAAAGATAAGTCTTCAACATAAAGACTCAGGTTCAACCAAGTTTTGGTTCATTAGTGAAATAAGAAGTTATTCTTTTTAAAAATCCATATTGTAATTCAAGAAACCAAATTAGAATTTCTCATTAACTTCATTTTTATTTATTCCCATTCAAAAAATAAACATACACTTTGGCTTTGGGACAAATGCCTGCATGTGGCCACATGTGCAGGAGAAAAGAGCTCCTGTATGCGTCCCAACATCTGAGGAGGGCCATGCTGACTTTTATCCAGGATGTTTTTTTCTTAAATAGCAGCACAGAGCCTTCCTTTTTCTGAATGCTCCCACATCATTTACTCTCTACTTTCTCAGGGTTTACCAAAGATGACTGTATACAAGCTGCATTAACAAGACCTGGTAACAGGGCTCTTGGGACCTCTGTGCTCTGTTCCTGCTGGGGCGCCCAGTGAGGAAAACAAGACAAGATGGTGGAGTAGAAGACCTTGAGCTCACTCCTCCCACAAGAACACCAAAATCACAACTAACTGCTGAACAATCATCAATAAAAAAGACTGGAACCTACCAAAAAAAGATATGCTACATCCAAAGACAAAGAGGAAATCACAACAAGATGGTAGGAGGGGCACACTTGCGATATAATCAAATTCCATACCCCCTAGGTGGGTGACCTACAAACTGGAGATAATTATATCACAGAAGTTCTCCCACAGGAGTGAGAGTTCTAAGCCCCACAAGAGGCTCCCCAGCCTGGGGGTCTGGCATCGGGAGGAGGAGCCCCCAGAGCACTTGGCTTTGAAGGTCAGCGGGTCTTGATCGCAGGAACTCCATAGGACTGGAGGAAACAGAAACTTCACTCTTGAAGGATGCACACAAGGTCTTATTACCAGGAACCAAGGCAAATGCAGTGAATTCACAGGAGCCTAGGCCAGACCTACCTGTTGGTCTTGGATGGTCTCCTGCAGAGGTGGGTGGTGGCTATGACTCTCTCTTGGGACATCAAAGCTGGTGGCAAACATACCCAGGAGTGAAGGCTGACATCTTACTTGGGACATTAACACCAAGACCTGGCCCCACCCAACAGCCTATAGGTTCCTGTGCTGGGATGCCTCAGGCCAAACAACCAACAGGGCAGGAACACAGTCCCACCCATCAACAGACAGGCTGCCTAAAGACTTCCTGAGACCACAGCCACCTCCAGACACGCCCCTTGACATGGCCCTGCCCACCAGAGGGCCAAGATCCAACTCCACCGGAGTGGAGCAGGCAGGGATCTGCCCCTCCCACAAGGAAGCTAGACCAGCCTCACCCACCAGCGGGCAGACACCAGAAGCAAGAAATATACAGTCCCAGTGCCTGTGGAACTCAGCCTGCAAACAAAGGTCAGAACCTACCCTGGGACCAACTGGTCCCTGGTCATTGGGTGATGAGAGGGGGGTGTACTGCTGGGACACATAGGACCTCCCCTACAGAGGGCCACTTCTCCAAGGTCAAGAAACATAACTAACCTTCCACATACATAAAAATACAAATAGAACCTTAGACAAAATGAGATGGCAGAAGAATATGTTCCAGACAAAGGAACAAGATAAAACCTCAGAAAAACAACTAAGTGACATGGAGATAGGCAATCTACCCAAGAAAGAGTTCAGAGCAATGATCGTAAAGATGATCCAAGAACTCAGGAAAAGAATGCATGCACAAAGTGAGAAGTTAAAAAAAGTTTTTAACAAAGAATTAGAAAAAATAAAGAACAACCACAGTTGAAGAATACAATAATTGAAATAAAAAATAAACTAGAAGGAATCAACAGAAGAATAAATGAGGCAAAAGAATGGATAAGGGAGCTGGAAGACAGGGTGCTGGAAATCACTGCCACAGAAGAGAATAAAGAAAAAAGTCTGAAAAGAAACGAGAACAGTTTAAGAGACCTCTGGGACAACATCAAATGCACCAACATTAACATTATAGGGGTCCCAGAAGGAAAAGAGAGAGAAAGGGCCTGAGAAGATACCTGAAGAGATAATAGCTGAAAACTTTCCTAACATGGGAAAGGAAGCAGTCACCCAAGTCCAGGAAGCGCAGAGAGTACCATACAGCATCAACCCAAGGAGGAGCATGCCAAGACACACAGTAATCAAATTGACAAAAATTAAAGAGAAAGAAAAAATATTAAAAGCAACAAGTGAAAAGCAACAAATAACATACAAGGGAATCCCCATAAGGTTATCAGCTGACTTTTCAGCAGAAATTCTGCAGCCCAGAAGGGAGTGGCATGATACCCTTAAAGTGATGAAAAACAAAAACCTACAACTGAGAATACTCTACCCAGCAAGGCTCTTTTTCAGATTTGATGGAGAAATCAAAAGCTTTACAGACAAGCGAAAGCTAAAAGAATTCAGCACCACTAAACCAGCTTTATGAAAAATGCTAAAGGAACTTCTCTAGGTGGAAAAGAAAAGGCCAAAATGAGAAACAAGAAAATTACGAAATGGGAAAGCTCACTGGTTAAAGCAAACCTACAGTAAAGGTAGGAAATCATCCACACACAAATATGATATCTAAAACAAAAATCACGAGAAGAGGAGAATACAAAAGCAGCATATCTGAAATGCACTTGAAATAAAAAGATCAGCAACTTAAAACAATCATGGAAATATATATAGACTGCTATACCGAATCCTCATGGTAACCACAAACCAAAAGTCTATAATAAATATACACACATGTAAGAAAAAAGGAATCCGAGCACAACGCTAAGGAAAGTCGTCAAATCACAAGAGAGATGAGAACAAAAGAGGAGAGGCAGAAAAAAGACCTACAAAGACAAACCCAAAACAATTAACAAAATGGCAGTAAGAACATACATATCAATAATTACCTTAAATGAAAATGGATTAAAAGCTCCAACCAAAAGACAAAGACTGGCTGAATGGATACAAAAACAAGACCCAAATATATGCTATCTACAAGAGACCCACTTCAGATCTACAGACACATACAAACTGAAAGTGAGAGGATAAAAAAAGGTATTCCCTGTAAATGGGAATCAGAGGAAAGCTGGAGTAGCAATACTCAAATCAGACAAAATAGACTTTAAAATAAAGAATGTTACAAGAGACAAGGAAGGACACTACATAATGATCAAGGGATCAATCCAAGAAGAAAATATAACAATTATAAATACATATGCACCCAACATAGGAGCACCTCAATACATAAGGCAACTGCTAACAGCTATAAAAGAGGAAACTGACAGTAACACAATCATAGTGGGGGACTTTAACACCTCACTTAAACCAATGGACGTATCATCCAAAATGAAAATAAATATGGAAACAGAAGCTTTAAATGACACAACAGACCAGATAGATTTAATTGATATTTATAGGACATTCCATCCAAAAACAGCAGATTACAATTTCTTCTCAAGTGGGCATGGAACATTCTCCAGGATAGATCGCATGCTGGGCTACAAAGCAAGCCTCGGTAAATTTAAGAAAACTGAAATTGTATCAAGCATCTTTCCAATCACAACCCCATGAGATTAGAAATCAACTACAAGAAAAAAACTGCAAAAAACACAAACACGTGGAGGCTAAACAGTATGCTACTAAACAACCAACGGATCACTGAAGAAGACAAAGAGGAAATAAAAAAATATCTAGAGACAAATGAAAATGAAAACATGACGATCTAAAACCTATCGGATGCAGCAAAGGCAGTTCTATGAGAGAAGTCTACAGCAATACAAGCTTACCTCAGGAAACAAGAAAAATCTCAAATAAACAACCTAACCTTACACCTAAAGCAACTAGAGAAATCAGAACAAACAAAACCCAAAGTTAGTAGAAGGAAAGAAATCATAAAGATCAGAGAAGAAATAAATGAAATAGAGACCAAAAGAAAAAAAAAAAAAAAGATCAACAGAACTAAAACCTAGTTCTTTGAAAACATAAACAAAATTGATAAAACTTTAGCCAGACTCATCAAGAAAAAAAGGAACAGGGCACAAATCAATAAAATTAGAAATGAAACAAGACAAATTACAACAGGCAACACAGAAATACAAAGGACCATAAAAGACTACTACAAGCAACTCTATGCCAATAAAATGGACAACCTAGAAGAAATGGACAAATTCTTAGAAAGGTACAATCTCCGAAGACTGAACCAGGAAGAAACAGAAAATATGAACAGACCAAATACAAATACTGAAACTGAATCTGTGATTGAAAAACTCGCAACAAACTAAAGTCCAAGACCAGATAGCTTCATAGGTGAATTCTACCAAAAATTCAAAGAAGAGTTAACACCTATCCTTCTGAAACTATTCGAAAAAATTGCAGAGGAAGGAACACTTCCAAACTCATTCCATGAGACCACCATCACCCTGATACCTAAACCAAACAAAGATACCACAAAGAAAGAAAATTACAGGACTTGCCTTGTGGTACAGTGGGTAAGACTCCATGCTCCCAATGCAGGGGGCCCAGGTTCGATCCCTGGTCAGGGAACTAGATCCCGCATGCATGCTACAACTAAGAGTTCGCATGCCGCAACTAAGAAGCCCGCATGCTGCAATGAAAATCCCACATGCTGCAACTAAGACCTGGAGCAGCCAAAATAATAAATAAATAAATAAATAAATAATAAAAGAAAATTACAGGCCAATATCACTGATGAACACAAAAATCCTCAACAAAATACTATTAAACCAAATCCAACAATACATTAAAAGGATCATATACCATGATGAAGTGGGATTTATCCCAGGGATGCAAGGATTTTTCAATATACACAAATCAATCAGTGTGATACACCACATTAACAAATGGAAGACTAAAAACCATATGAGCAGCTTAATAGATGCCAAAATAGCTTTTGACAAAATTCAACATCCATTTATGATAAAAACTCTCCAGAAAGTGGGCATAGCAGGGACCTACCTCAACATAATAAAGGCCATATATGACAAATTCACAGGCAACATCACACTCAATGGTGAAAAGCTGAAAGCATTTCCTCTAAAATCAGGAAAAAGACAAGGATGTCCACTCTCACCACTGTTATTCAACACAGTTTTGGAAGTCCTAGCCACAGCAATCAGAAAAGAAAAAGAAATAAAAGGAATTCAAACTGGAAAAGAAGTAGTAAAACTGTCACTGTTTGCAGATGACATATCATACATATCATACATTTATCATAGAAAAATCCTAAAGACACTACCAGAAAACTACTACCACTCATCAGTGAATTCAGTAAAGGTGCAGGATACAAAATTAATACACAGGAATCCATTGCATTTCTGTACACTAACAAAGAAAGGTCAGAAAGAGAAATTAAGGAAACAATTCCATTTACTATTGCATCAAAAAGAATAAAATACCAGGAATAAACCTACTTAAGGAGGCAAAAAACCTGTAATCCAAAAACTGTAAGTATCTGATGAAAGAAATCAAAGATGACACAAATAAATGGAAAGATATACCATGTTCTTGGATTGGAAGAATCAATATTGTTAAAATGACTGTACTACCCAAGGCAATCTACAGATTCAATGCAATCCCTATCAAATCACCAAAGGCATTTTTTACAGAACTAGAACAAAAAAATTTTTTTAATTTATATGGAAATACAAAAGACCCCAAATAGCCAAAGCAATCTTGAGAAAGAAAAACGAAGCTGGAGGAACCAGGCTCCCTGAGTTTAGACTACACAACAAAGCTACAGCAATCAAAACGGTATGGTACTGGCACAAAAACAGAAATATAGATCAATGGAACAGGGTAGAAAGCCCAGAAATAAACCCATACACATAAGGTCAGCTAATCTACAACAAAGGAGGCAAGAATATGCAATGGAGAAAAGACAGTCTCTTCAATAAGTGGTGCTGGGAAACTGGACACCTACAAATAAAAGAATGAAATTAAAACATTCTCAGGACTTCCCTGGTGGTCCAGTGGTAAAGAATCCACCTTCCAAGGCAGGGGACACAGGTTCGATTCTTGGTCGGGGACTAAGATCCCACATGCCGCAGGGCAACTAAGCCCACACACCACAACTACTGAGCTCATGTGCCTCAACAAGAGAGCCTGCATGCCGCAAACTACAGAGCCCGCGGACTCTGGAGCCCGCACGCCACTAGAGACAGAAAACCCACACACCACAACTAGAAAAAAACCCACATGCTGCAACTAGAGAGAAGCCCACACACCACAACTAGAGAGAAGCCCATGGGCTGCAATGAAGACCCGGCACAGACATAAATAAATTAATTAAATAAATTTTTTTAAAAATCAGAACATTCTCTAACACCATACCATACACAAAAATAAACTCAAAATGGATTAAAGAACTAAATGTAAGACCTGAAACCATAAAACTCCTAGGGGAAAACACAGGCAGAACACTCTGACACAAATCGCAGCAGTATCTTGTTGGATCCGTCTTCTGGAGTAATGGAAATAAAAACAGAAATAAACAAATGGGACCTAATGAAACTTAAAAGCTTTTGCACAGCAAAGGAAACCAGAAACAAAAAGACAACCTATGGAATAAGAGAAAATATTTGCAAACAATGTGACCAACAAGGGATTAATCTCTAAAATATACAAACAGTTCATATAGCTCAATAGCAAAAAAAAAAACAACCCAATCAGAAAATGAGTAGAAGACATAAATAGACATTTCTCCAAAGAAGACATACAAATGGCCAAAAGGCACATTTAAAGATGCTCAACATCACTAATTATTAGAGAAATGCACATGAAAACTACAATGAGGTATCACCTCACACTGGGCGTAATGGTCAACAACAAAAAGTCTACAAACAAAAAATGCTGGAGAGGATGTGGAGAAAAAAGAACCCTCCTTCACTGTTTGTGGAAATGTAAACTGGTACAGCCATTACAGAGAACAGTATGGAGGTTCCTTAAAAACTAAAAATAAATCTACCATATGATCTTACAATCCCACTACTGGGCACATATCTGGAGAAAAACATAATTTGAAAAGATGAGTGCACCCCAATGTTCACTGCAGCACTATTTAAAATAGCCAAGACATGGAAGCAACCTAAGTGTCTATTGACATGAATGGATAAGGAAGATGTGGTGTACATATACAGTGGAATATTATTCAGCCATAAAAAAGAATGAAATAATACCATTTGCAGTGACATAGATGGACCTAGAGATTATCATATTAAGTGAAGTAAGTTAGACAAATATCATACGATATCACTTATATCTGGAATCTAAACAAATGATACAAATGAACTTATTTACAAAACAGAAACAGACTCACAGACATAGAAAACAAACTTATGGTTACCAAAGGTGGAGGTATAAATTAGGAGTTTGGGATTAAAATATATGTATTACTATATATAAAATAGATAACCAACAAGGACCTACTGTATAGCATAGGGAACTATATTCAATATCTTGTAATAACCTATAATGGAAGAGAATGTTGAAAAAGAATATATATATTTATATATATATATGTATAACTGAATCACATTGCTGTACACCTGAAACTAACACAACATGGTAAATCAACTAGATTTCAATAAAAAATTCTTTTTTTTTTTAAATTAATTAATTTATTTATTTTTGGCTGTGTTGGGTCTTCGTTTCTGTGAGAAAAATTCTTTTTTAATATTTATTTATTTATTTGGCTGCGCCGAGTCTTAGTTGCGGCCCGTGGGATCTTCATTGCCAGTGTGGGACCTCTGTTGCGGCATGCGGGATCTTTAGTTGTGGCATGTGGGATCTTTAGTTGCGGCATGCAAACTCTTAGTTGAGGCATGCGAATTCTTACTTGTGGCATGTGGGATCTAGTTCCCTGACCAGGGATCGAACCCAGGCCCACTGCATTGGGAGCATGGAATCTTAGCCACTGGACCACCAGGGAAATCCCTCAATAAAAATTTTTTTAAAAATAAAATATAATAAACACAGAGCAGATACTGGATCTTTAAAACAAACATAAAGCACCATTTTATCTAAAGGAAAATGGGGGGACTTCCCTGGTGGTCCAGTGCTTAAGACTCCATGCTTACAATGCAGGGGGCTCAATTCCTGGTTACATGCCGCAACGAAGTTCACATGCCGCAACTAAAGATCCCACATGTCACAACTAAAAAGATCCCGCATGCCGCAACTAAGAGCCCATGTGCCACAACTAAAGATCCCACGTGCCGCAACAAAGACCACACATGCAGCAATGAAGATCCCGTGTGCCACAACTAAGACCCAGCACAGCCAAATAAATAAATAAATATTAAAAGAAAATGGGTAAGAGGACTTCCCTGGTGGTCTAGTAGTTAAGAATCCACCTGCCAATGCAGGGGATGCAGGTTCAGTCCCACTAAGATCCCACATGCCGTGGGACAACTAAGCTCACGTGCCACGACAACTAATCCCATGAGCTCTAGAGCTCATATACCACAACTAGAGAGCCCACATGCCACAACTACTGAGCCTGCGCGCTCTGGCGCCTGCGTGCTGCAACTAGAGAGCCCGTGCGTCACAACTAGAGAGCCCATGAGTGCAACTGCTGAGCCCACGTGCCACAATTAGAGAGAAGTCCATGTACTGGAACAAAGAGCCCGCGCGCCACAATGAAGGACTCCGTATGCCACAATGAAAGACTCCGCGTGCCACAATGAAGATCCCGCACGCTGAAACTAAGACCCCACAAGCCAAATAAATAAATAAATTTTTTTTTAAATGGGTAAGAATTTTAGAGTTAAATCTTAAGCATAAATACTCTCATGTTCAATAGTTTTGATTAATTAGTAAAATAATACATAACAAGAAAGGAAAAAATACTGTTATACTTCAACAAACCAAAAATTGACAAAGTATAAATTGTCATAATCCAAAAGAACTGATCATATGAATAAATACATTATCTTTACTTATTTAGGAACATAATTTAAAATGTTTATAGAGTTTAGTTATTCTACTGTTGCAAAAGCATTTAAAAAATTACTTCAATTTTCAAAGAAACCCTTAAAATTCAGTTTTTAAAAATACTGATGCTTATAAATAAAGATCAATGACTTGCAGGCTCAGTTACATTGGCTATGTTGTAGTAATTATAATTTTTTAAAATAGCGTGGACTATATTGCCTCAGTCACGAAAGTAAAAAGATGGAAAAAGATTTATCAGGCAAATTCTACCAGAAGAATGCGAGTGAGACTATTAATACTGACAAAAGGAAATTAAATTAAAATTGACAAAGGAAATCCTAGAACCAAAAGAATTAAATTAACTGAGTAAAATCTAGAATTTTAGTTACAAAAAATGTTCTAAAATCTTCTGGGGTTGGGAGGCGAAGGAGAAAGAAGTGAAAATAATCTAAAGGTCTTAGTTTACTTGAATGAGGGCTAACAATTTTTTTTTCAAATACTGGAGCAATAAGTATGGTAAGTACAAGGAAGGGTGTATTAACCATTAATGGAATAGACATGATAACAGAATTTCCAGATTAATTAGAGGGGGGAAATGAATGAATCACAACTTGATAACTAGCAACAATAAGGAAGAGGAAAAAAGAGAAAGTAATAATGTAAAATAAATAGGATCTGGTAGGGGGAATAAAATCAATACACAGCTCATTATCTTAAAAGACAAAAACTGTCAAATTAGGTAAAAAATTAAAATCAGCAGTGACATTTTTAAGAGATACATTTTAAGCATAAGAAATATCAAGTAATCCAAATAAAAAGAGAGCAGAAGCAGTATTAATATCACACAAGCTGGAATTCAAAATTAAAGGCACTAAGCAGGATAAAGTTGGAAAAAATTTCTGAGGAACGCACGTAGAAGGAAATCAAACGTGGCAAAATGGTTAAAATTAGTAAATCTAGGAGAAGGTATATGGATGTTCATTAATTTTTAAAGTAGTAATTTCCTACAAATGTGTGTTTATTCTTAAATTATTCTTTTAATGAAAATTTACTTTCATTACAAAAAAAAAAAGTTGCCTAGGAGAAGGCTTCAGGGCATAAGATAAACTGTGTTTACTCACTTACCTTAGGAAATACTACTGTTTTATCAAATGAAGATAATGCTATTGGCTACCTAGCTTAACTATGCTTATACAAATGCTCCTTTGAAATTTTTAATTTTTGTCTTTATAAGGAAAAAAATTTCTATTTCTGTATATATTTTTTCAAATGTGATAAAATGTGCTCTGCCTATTTTGTTTCGCTCCTAGGATATAAACAGAATAAAATTTATGAAAGGGCAAAAAAAAGAAAAGTAAGGACAAAGAGAAACCGAAGTGTAGTCAATAAAAATCAGTAAAATGGATTTACAGAAGTCTAATATCTTCTGAACAGAAATGTTGACATATCCAGGAAACACATGTAAAAACAGGTTGCAACCTTGGCAACAATGAAAACCTTAACAAAATTTTAAAGACCACATTCACCAGCCAAAATCTAATCAAGCTGAAAGTATATACAAAGGTAACAAAAACCAAACAAACTTAACTACTTTGAAATTAAAAAGCATATTCCTAAATAGATGACCAAGGAAAATTTAAAAATTATCTAAAAAGGAGTGAAAAGGAGAACACTTTGTACCAATTTCTATGGAATCCAGCTAAATCTGTATTTAGAGGAAAATACGTCCTTTAAATGTTTTCAATATTAAAGATGATAAAAAACAAAGGGACTTAGTACTTATCTTCAGAAATGTATTAAATAGTAAATCAAAACAAACTGGAAAGAAGGAATTGAGATAAAAGTGGAAAAGAATGAAATAGAAAGTCAAAACATAATAGAAAAGATAAATAAATCCAAAAGATGGCTCTTTTAAAAGATCAATAGGCCAGAAAAAATCCAATTAAACAAAGAATGAGAAGAAGCAAAAATACATAAGATTTGGAAACAGAAAGGAACCCAACCATAAACCCAGAAGAGATTAAAGAATAGTGCAAATCTGTGGCAAATCTGAAAGTCAAAGAAATGGACAATTTCTTAGCAAAATAGAGAAAATTTGAAAATATTAATTTCCAAATAAGAGATTCAAGGGGGGGATTAGAGATTTACCATTCATGAGTTCACAGCAGAGTTTTATCTAACCTTTAAGGAAGCCATGAAAACAACTCTATGCGGAATTAACTAACCAGTTACTAAGGATAACATGTCTTCAGATAAGATGTCAAAACTTTCTCTGCCTTCATAAATGACGTGAAACTATTATGTTATTCATCTTTTCCTTTAATCAAATAAATGTGAAAATTCAGGGATATATTTGAAGTAAAGTCATTCCACAGCAGAAGTAGGTACTGAGATGCCTGGTCACGTTGGGATTCAAAAGATTATACTCAGCATCTTTAGGGTACATTATCCAAAGCATGCATTCTTATGTACCTTAAAGTCAAATAAAATGATAATGGCAAAAACATTCATTATCCATTTGTTTAATAATATTTATTGACTACCTATAAATTCTAGGTAAATACAGTCATACAATCAATTTTAAGAGAAATGTAGTTTACCTCTAAAGATAAACAAAAAGGGGAAATTTTCACTTGAGAAAACCATTAAGATGTTTAAGATTTCAAAAGCATTATGTTACTTACAACTGCAAACTCATCTCTGTCAAGCATTCCATCATGGTCAATATCACTCAACTCCCAAACCTTAAAAAGAAAAGAATTAGGAAAGATTAACATTCTGTCATTTCACGTGCTAACTGTATACATCCAATACCTAAATGGAGGAAAAAGTTTTGCCTAAACATTATAACATCTATTTCTCTGAGAAATTTCAATTATGCTGACCATTTTATTAAATCACTATTATATGTTATATTAACATTACTGTAAAAAGAAATAATAATTCTTAATACCAAGTATTTTTAAACAGAAATTCCTTTGCAAATTTTTAAAGAAAATATTTTGTTCCTCTCAAGTAAGAAAACAATTATGTAACACAGTACTTTAAACAACTATAATGCTTTTTCAAAAACAACATCTCAGTTAATTCATGCAACAACTCCATGTGGTACTATAAAACCTGTTTTAGACCTGAGACTACATGACTTATCTAGGATCATGCAACTATTATTACATAACAGAATCAGTTTTCAATGTGAAGACTTCCAACCAAGTCCATTATTGTTTTCCCTATAATACAGAATCTCTAATCATCTGAAATAAGTGTCCAATGAACACTGTATTATTAATCATTAGCCAACTAATGTCCAGGGCATACAAAATAAATATAAAATCTAAAAGGCCCTGGTATATTTGGTCTAACTCTAGAGTAGAATCCATAGCTTTAGACCAGCTATAAACTATGTTAAATCCTTGAAATGAAGGTATTTAAGATATTCAACAAAATTTTACTTGGGACAGTAAGAGAAGGTATACTGGTAAGAGACAGGAGTGAAAACAAGCAAGTGCCTGGTCACTGAATGCCTTGGAGTTTAGACTTTTTCCTAAAGGCAATGGGAAGCTACCTAAGAGGGTAACTTTTAAGTAAAAAATAACAAGATTATATTTATAGTTTAGAAATCTCACACAGATCACACAATAGAAATATAATTAATGAAAAACAATATTAGAAAATAGCTTTTAAATTAATATTTATTATATTTATTGAGCACCTAAACTATACAACACTGATCCAGTAGTACTGGTGTTGTGGTGGCGAGTCGTTATCATCATGATCATGGCAGCTAGCGTTCAAAGAGTATGTACCAAGCACTGTGCTAGGTACTTTATATATACATTATCACATTTAATTTGTATAACCCTACAAACTGGGAACCATGCTAATTTTAAAGATTAGAAAACTGAGACATGGTTTTCTAATGATTTGCCCAAGGTCATACAGTTAAGAAATGGTGTAACCAGGATTTGACCCCATGTAGTCTGACTAAGCAAGGAATTAAAGAAAGGACTAGAGGTTTAATGAGAGTAGATAAGGTTTGAAATATAAAGAGGGGTATTGAGAAATCACGATGGAAACAGCACAAGAGTGGCTGGAGTATGGAAAACCCAGCTGAAGATCATGAAATTATGATGATACCAATCTTACTAGACTTTCTCAGTAGTCTGAATACAACCAGAGAGAAGGCAGATAATTAGCTTCATGCAAGGTTGGATTTTCATCAGGCAGGAGAAAAGTTAGAAAACATGGCAAAGGAAGCTAAGGATACTGACATGAAACAGTGGACCAAAAAAATCCAAGACAGATGAGGAAAACAGTAAATTCAAAAGATGGGGAAAATAAAAGAGTCTGATTTAAAGGTCTTGATGAGGTCGGGCTTCCTGGTGGCGCAGTGGTTAAGAATCCGCCTGCCAATGCAGGGGACACAGGTTCGGGCCCTGGTCCTGGAAGATCCCACATGCCACAGAGCAACTAAGCATGTGCGCCACAACTACTGAGCCTGCGCTCTAGAGCCCTTGAGCCACAACTACTGAGCTCGTGTGCTGCAACTACTGAAGCCCGCGTGCCTAGAGCCCATGCTCCACAACAAGAAAAGCCACCGCAATGAGAAGCCCATGCACTGCAACGAAGAGTAGACCCCGCTCACCACAACTAGGGAAAGCTCGTAAGCAGCAGTGAAGACCCAACGCACCCAAAAATAAATAAATAAATAAATAAATAAATAAATTTTTAAATCAATAAAAATAAATAAATAAAGGTCTTGATGAGGTCAAAGAATTAGTCTTGCAAGTATCTAGCAAAGAAATCTAGAAAGACAAGAAGTTCTCTTCAGAGAGTAGAATTTATGATTTCAGAGATGAAACTATTGCTTTAACCAGGCTGTATGATACAGCCACAGAGTAAATGGCAGATGCAGTGATGGTCTCTGGAAATTAAATCAAGGAATTCAGAGGTCAGAGCATACAGCTCAAAGAAAAAAGGACCTACCTAAAAGGATTATATATAGCTAATTTCAAACACTCATATGTTAGAGGGAATAACCAAAGAAAGAAAGAAATTGGCAGTAATTTTATATATTACGTCAAAACACAAAAAATTCTATAATACAACTTCAAAATAAGATCTATGTAGTTTTAAGTGTTCCTGGTAGATAAAAAACTAAAACACATAAAAGTTACATTTAGAATTTAATATCTTACTCTTCCAAGAATATCCACAGGTAACTTAGAGTTGAGCAACACTGGTTTCACTTTATCACCAGACAGAAATCCATTCACTGGGCTTAAACTATCAAAAATTGCATCATATTTGGCCTTATCTTCAGACTATAATACAAAAAAGATCAAAGTCAAATAATGGTGAAAGGAATTTAACTGCAGTTTTAAAAATCGAGTCCTCAAAGAATAGACAACATTTTTAAAACTATCATTTAAAAAACATTTTTCACTTTCATCAAAATATATTATAGTAAATAATAATTTAAAAGTTACTCCACTCAAAAGTCTAGAATCCCCTCCATCCCTTTTGTAGCTGGAATACTATCTTTGCCTTTCTACTGTTAGGTTAAAATCAAAAGATTTTAGTGATCAAAGGGCTTTGAGAAGAGCATGTAGTCCAACCCTCTCACTCAAACAGATCCAAAGCAAAACAGTAACTTTTGTAAGAACACACAGCTAGTTAGTGACATTCTATGACTTTCTAAACATGGTATTTAGTTACATTTCAAACTCAAACAAATTAAAAAAAAAAAAAAAGGAAATCATTGCCACAGAAATAGACATCAAGTTTCCCCCATTTTTCCCAAAGCAAGATTTCTTTTTATCAATAACAAGGTATTTTCTAAAATCCCAGACAGTTATTTGTATAACATAAAAAGCTATTGTTCATGATTTTCCAAGTCAAGGCCAGATCCTTACACTTTTTAAAGTTAATAGCATACAAGCATACACAGGCATACAAACGAAAATGGTTTTCTGATAAAACTGTACACATCTATTACAGGTTATTTGATCTGTTATATTCTATTTTAAAATTACGATTTTTAAAATTTGATAAGATAGCTATAAACATTTTGGTGCCTCCAAATAACTGTAATGCAAAATACCCATTTTAGAAAAAGATTTCATAAAGAAGTGTTTTAGAGCCATAAAGAGAATATCTAGTTAAGCAGAACTTTTCGAACAAGAAATAGTACCAGTGGGGTAAACTACCTATTCATCAAATATTTTAGTTAATACAAGATTATGAGATCACCATTTTTAGTTTACACTATAACAGAAATGAGATTAAGCCAATACTAACTGTCGTAAAATGACTGACAGAGCTATAACATCCCTCAAGCAATTTCTAGTACCAGTATTTCCTCCACAGTAAAAAATGAAAGTCTAATGCAGACTGCAATATATTTTGGAAGTAGGGGGAAAGGATTATGTAGGTAGGAAGTAAAGTGAAGTAAAAGAGAGAGAACAGTTACAAAGTTTACTTACTTTTACAGCCCATGGGAGCTCAGCTGCAGAAGTTCTGCTGATTAGCAAAGGACTACTGGTATCATGCTAAAAAGGAAAATATAGCACATGAAGGGCTGAAATCCTCACATCAATAAACAATGAAGAGAAAATAATCTTTGGATTTAAAAATACTCAGACAAAATGTTGGATCTCAATGCACAAAGGACACTATTATACATTAACTCTATTAGACCTTCATCTGAGTACAAATGAAACAAAAACTGAGTAAGCTGAGTTAGCGGAGCTAACTAAATGACTGTGGAGCACTAACTAAAACATGTTAAGTCTTATAGAAGAAATCCTATTACAACTGAAATCAAGATAAAGATATCTGAATGTAACAAAAATATTTATGGCCCTGTTAACTGATCACTTTTTCCCTACACTATTTAAGGAAAGCTGACTGGAACAAGAACTCAACTTAAGATTTCTAAGTTACAAGTACATGAATCTATCAACACCATGTCCAAGTTATTTTTATTTGCTTGTAGAGACAGATGAGTATGTTTGAAAATTTTTTATAATAGTATAGTTAGGCAACAAATCCCTAAATTCACCCTCTGACTCCACAACTAAACTTCAAAGTACAGAAATTCTCAAAACTGAAGTTAAATTCATAATACTCAAACCAAATACTAAAATACTGAATTTAAAAACAAGCAAGAAGGGGGGCTTCCCTGGTGGCGCAGTGGTTGAGAATCTGCCTGCCAATGCAGGGGACACGGGTTCGAGCCCTGGTCTGGGAAGATCCCACATGCCGAGAAGCAGCTAGGCCCGTGAGCCACAACTACTGAGCCTGCACGTCAGGAGCCTGTGCTCCGCAACAAGAGAGGCCGCAATAGTGAGAGGCCCACGCACCGCGATGAAGAGTGGCCCCCCTCACCTCAATTAGAGAAAGCCCTCACACAGAAACGAAGACCCAACACAGCCAAAAATAAATAAATAAATAATTAATTAAAAAAAAAAACCAAGCAAGAAGAGCCGTGAAACTTCTGAAAAAAAGGAGTAGGGTGGGGAGGACTAGCCCCATCAGATATAAATTACCAAATATGATGATTGAAACAATGTGAGATGAGCATATGGATAAACAGATCAATGGGTATGAACAGAAAAAATCCAGAAAAAAACCAAAATACATATGAGAATTCAGCACATGATTGAGGCGGCATTTCTAATCAGTATGGAAAAGATTGATTATTCAATAAACTGTATTAAGTCTAAAAGGTAGCCATCTTGAAGAAACATAAATTTGAATCCATACACATACCTTACATCAGGACTAATGTAAATGTGAACAAAGAAACCATTAAAAAACTTAAATCCTAATAATTAATTTACATTAAAAACAATGACTCCTTTATGGAAAAAAAAAATCACCACAAAGTCAAAAGACAAATGGCAAACTGGGAAAAAATATTTGCAACTCATACAGACAAAGAACTGTTTCCCTAATATATAAAAAGCCTCTAGAATTCAATAAGAAAAGACAAACAACCAAAGAAAAATGGACAAAGGTTACAAACAGACATTTCACATAAAGGCAATGTAAATGGCTCATAAGCATGATTAAAACTACTCAACTTCACTCCATAAAACCAAAAGGACAAATTAAAACTACACTTACATTCCATTTGTCACCTATCATATTGACAAGGACCAAAAGTTTGACAACAGTATGTTAGCAGAAGTACACTCAACCAATTGCTGGTGGGACTGTGAACTAATACAACCACTATGGAAGACAAGTAGATATTATATGTGAAAATTACAATGCACAAACTTTTGAAACAGCAATTCCACTTCTGAGAGGTTACACATATATTTCTGCACATGCAAACTGACACAGATTCAAGGTTATTATTCATTGCAGCATGTTTTAAATAATAAAAGACTGGAAGCAAGCTAAAAGCCTACCAATAGGAAGTTAAATAAATTAAGGTAAACAGAAGCACGGAAATACTATCCAGCTGTAAAAAAGAATGAGGAAGCTTTTATGTAAAGATCTCCAAAACATATCAAGTTATTTAAAAAGGCATAGAATCATGTGTATAGTATGCTACAATTCATGTAAACTGAGGATATAGGTATTTATATGTCTTTATATACACATATAATAACTGGAAGATACACAAGAAACTAATAACAGCAGCAGCCATAAGAAAGAAAATCGGGTAGCTGAGTGATAGGGGTTGAGGGAAAAATGTTTTAATACAGTAAATTTTAATTTTCAAATCATGTGGTATCATTTTTTAAAATACAATTTAAATTTAAAAGCATTTCTTACAAATCTTGGTGGAGGAACAGCCAGGTTCAAACTACTCAGTGAAACCTCCAATCCATTCTGGGCACATGCCACAAGACGCAAAGCAACAAAGAATTCCTGAGAAAGAAAAGTATGAATGTTAAAAGCATGATCTATCTATCTATTCATCCATCTAACCATCTATCTACACACACACCTTTAATCTGAAAATATAAAACAATTCACAACTACTCCAAGATTTTTATGTTGCAGTGAATATAACAGCACATTTGCTTGAAAAACACTTGCTCTAAAATCAAGAAGAGATCTATGTACAAAGATATTCCTAATATTATAAACAGCAAAAAATATTAATATAAATGGGAAAATAATTAAATAAACTGATATACTGATAAATATATATATTTGGAAATATACCAAAATTAATAATCATGTTTCAAAGAATATTTAAAGATGTTAAATGATTTTTATAATTTAAGTGAGAAAAAGAATCTTGAAAAAAAGTCAAGAATAAAATAGCACCTAGAAGAAAATAAATAAAAGGTTATCAAAAGTCGTCTCTGGATTTAAGATTATAAATTTTAACACTAGACCAATCATTCAAGTGACTCAGTCACTGTTATTCCAGAAAAGCTACAAAGAAAAACTATGCAACATCTAAAGCAATTATATAACTGCTTGACTTCAAAATATTTGTAAATCTCTCCCAAAGGTCCTTGGGTTTTTGGCATTTGAAGCCTCCGTCCAAAATTTAATTAGTGGAATGACACTGAAGCAACTGGTTTTCAGCTGTTCTGAGTTAAAATCAGGTCTGAGAATAAGCATAACAAAACCCTTTACTCCAGTTATGATTACTTGCAACTTGTCAATACTCCAGTACAGTTGCTGATGCAATCAACCCTTTACTGCTTTTCTCACATCTGTTCTCACCTACAACCTTCTTACTCAATACTTAACCTGTTCCTAGAAACTTGCACGTTGTCTGTTTATACAATACTTTGCCTTCACTAATAAATTTCTTGAAAAAAGGCTATTTCAAGATCACCCCTTCTCTTTTCATTCACCACACAAGCTTCTATGCAATCTGATTTCAACTCCTACCATTAGCTAGAGAAACAACTGCCTATGTTACAAATAAACTCCTAGCTGCCAAATACAATAGACTCTAAAATAAATTTTTTAAAAAAAAGCTTCATCCTACTTGTTCTTTTTTTTTTTTTAATTTTTTTTTAAATTTATGTATTTTTGGCTGCACTGGGTCTTCATTGTTGTGCGCAGGCTTTCTCTAGTTGCGGCGAGCAGGGGCTACTCTTCATTGCAGTGCACGGGCTTCTCATTGCAGTGTCTTCTCTTGCTGCAGAGCACGGGCTATAGGTGCACAGGCTTCAGTAGTTGTGGCGCGTGGGCTCAGTAGTTGTGTCACATGGGCTCAGTAGTTTTGGCTCCCAGGCTCTAGAGTGCAGGCCCAATAGTTGTGGCACACGGGCTTAGTTGCTCCACAGCATGTGGGCTCTTCCCGGACCAGTAGGCTCGAACCCATGTCCCCTGCATTGGCAGGCAGATTCTTAACCACTGCGTCACCAGGGAAACACCCCCTACTTGTTCTTTTGGCAGCCTGGGCAGTAGGATCCTCCCTGAAGCTCTCCTCTACTGGCATAGTTTCATAAAGCTCTCCTAGTTCTCCTCTGACCTTTCAAGTACCTTTTGTTGAAATCAATGTCTCCTCCCATCCTTTAAACGCTGAACTCTAAATAACCCTTTTTCTCTTCTCATTCTAATGAAATTCAATTACTCTTAGGTAATCAGGTCCACTCCCATAGTATGGATGGGCTCTGAAGTGAATAGTATTGCACTGAATTCTAGTTCTGCTACCGGTTGTGAGGCCTTGGGCAAGTTTAAAAAAACTCTTTAAAAGGGGGGCTAATATCTACCTTGCAATGTATTTTAAGGAACAAAATTAAAACCACACTATAGGAAGAAAACACTATCATTTTTGGCACATAGAAACTCAGTAAGTATTGGTTTATTTTCTTAATTTCATATGTTAATTCAAAAATCTATTCCTCCAATGCAAACATCAAAGTTTATAACTGCAGATCCATAAATCCAGCCACCTGGATATAACAAAGACAACTCAAACTAAACATCCAAAGTCTAGGAACAGCAGTGAAGAATTTATTTTACTGTAAGTTCATGAAGATAGGGACCACATCCTGTCACGTTCACCTCTGCATTGCCAAAACCTGGCTCAAAACAGGTACTCAACAAATATTTGCTGACTGAGTACAGAGCACCCTGGATGCCCATGCGAATTTAGTTTTCCTATGTCTCCAATGTACCACACTGGCCCTTCTGCCCAGGGGTCCAATGGGGACCACAATCTAACCTTGGAATCTTAGATAAGAGACTGGGTATTCTGACCCCCTCATCTAATTTTTTCCATCCCTTTTCTGAGTTAGCTTCAGCTATCCCCATAGGGAAAATTAGCTTTGGGTAGTAGTACTCAGCCAATGTATTAGCACGTAGCAAGCTTTGAATTTAATCCTGTAGAACTCTGAAATCCATCCCCAACAAGCAGAACTTTAAAGTTCTCTGATGGTGTCCAATGCCCACAACCACCTTCACATATTTCTGGTCTAAGGTTTACTTCTGGCTTGTAAACCATTTTTTGGTTTATATGTCAGAGATAAGACCTAGACCAGAATACACTGTACTCAGGTTTGATTAGCCAAGAGCTTCCCTTCAAATGCACAATACCATCTTAACACATGAATAATAAAATCCACTTTTGGACTTCCCTGGTGGCGCAGTGGTTAAGAATCTGCCTGCCAATGCAATGCAAGGGACACAGGTTCGAGCCCTGGTCCAGGAAGATCCCACATGCCACGGAGCAACTGAGTCCGTGCGCCACAACTACTGAGCCAGTACTCTAGAGCCCGTGAGCCACAACTACTGAGCCCGCATGCCACAACTACTGAAGCTCGCGTGCCTAGAGCGCGTGCTCCACAACAAGAGAAGCCACTTCAATGAGACGCCTGCGCACCGCAATGAAGAGTAGCCCCCATTCGCCCCAACTAGAGAAAGCCCGCGCACAGCAATGAAGACCCAACACAGCCAAAAATAAATAAATAAATAAATAAATTTAAAGAAAAATAATAAAATAAAATAAAATCCACTTTTATTTATAACCCTGTACACATAAGAAACTTAATTAATAAGATACAAAGAGCAAAGTCTCCCTAAATAACTAAGAAAAATAAATCCCATGTTATTGTTTGAATATGTCCCCCCAAATTCATATATTGAAATTCAAAATCCCAAAAATAATGGTAGAGCCATTAGGAGGTAGAGCCTCTGGAAAGTGCATTAACCATCAGGATGGAGCCCTCATGAATGGGATAAGTGCCTTACAAAAAAGCATTCAGAGAAATTGCTAGCACATTCTGCCATGTAAGAATAAAGAAGAAGTCTGCAACCTAGAAGAAAGCTCTCACTAGAACCATGCTGGCACCCTATCTCAGACTTCCAGCCTCCAGAACTGTGAGCAATAAATTTATGCTGTTTACAAGCCAACCAGTTTGTGATATTTCGTTACAGCAGCCCAAACAGACTACAACACTCCAGGAGAACTAAATGTCACCAAACTAACACTAACCTTTGGGAATTAGGTATTTTAATGCCTACTGATTGGAAATATTTTCACTGTTATAACACTTGCCCTTGCAAAACCCTAATTTTGGTAAAAACCAATTTTTAGTTTAAAAATACAAAAAATTGCTGACTATTTTTTATTCTGAATCACTCAAAAATTTTTCATGTCAATCTCTGAATCTTACTTGTTTGTTCAGGATACCTTTGCCATCTGTGTCAGCTAAATCCCAGATCTGAAATTTAGAAAAAAAAATTTTAACAAAAATCACCTTAAAGATAAATTAAATCCCTGCAATTTACAACCTCATGCTCTTTGGTAGTCAGATTTAAGAATCATAGAATTAAAAGTGGAAAGAAACCTTAAAGATCACTTAGTGCAACCCTACACAAAGATACTAAGGTCCAGTGAAGTTAAGTGACTTACTCAAGAATACCCAAGGCATCAGGGAAAGAACTGAAGACCATATTCTAACTTCCAGTCCAATGACTTTTTTATTAACCCAGGTTCTAACTCCAAGCCCAATACTCTTTCTACTAGAACATGCTACCTTGATTCTAGATCCTTATTAAGATGATATTCTTAGTTAATGTTTATTTGTGAGTAATTAAATTATTAATAATGATTATTTTTCAGGGTTTGAATACATATCAATATCATACATAAGGATTTGTAAGGAGATCAAGCCAAGAGAGGGACTTTTCCACCTCTTTGTGCTCCTTCCTAAGCCTCTCATCCCCTACTCTATTTACCACATATTAAACACAGAGACAGTTCTAATAGAGGAAGTAGGGAAAGAGCCAATTCTGAGTGGGTGGCAAGGTTCCCAGCCTGCACTGTTTCTCCCCACATCACTCAAATGTACTATTACTTCCTCATTTCATCCTACTAAAAAGTAATTTGTTTTCTAAAAATCTGAAAAACACCTTATTTTTCAAGAGGGTAAATCACTACACCAGAAATTCCCTCCACTGCATTACTGTAACTGCTTCCATGACAGTTCTAACTTCTAAGTTTCTTAATGGTTATCTTTCTGAATTTGCTCCCAATTTATCTACACTAATAAATATTCATTATATCTAGTTACAATGAACAAATACTACCTTTCCAAGTATCAGGTCTGGAAGTCCTGATTTTTTCAGGAATACAGCAGCATCAGAAGCCAATACCCTTCCAGTATTGCCCGTATCAACCTGAAAAGATACAAACCATAAGCTGACAACAAACATAAAGACAAAATTATGATTATTTACCTGCCTTTCTCCCTGTAATTTGGGAACTGACTTTTTCAAAAAGGGAACAGGAATCCTTTGACTAACAAAGGCCATGGAATATTGGAGACCCATATGAGAAAAGTACCATCTAGACAGCACTGTCAATCTACAAAGTGTTTTTTTATCATGCCCGTTACACACATGATAAAACTGAAGCTCAGGGAATTCCCTGGCAGTCCAGTGGCTAGGACTCAGTGCTTTCACTGCCGGGGCCCGGATTCAATCCCTGGTCAGGGAACATAGATCCCACAAGCCACAGAGCGCGGCCAAATTAAAAAACAAAAACAACAACAAACAAGAAAACAAAAAAACAAAAAAAAACCCCTGAAGCTCAGAGGAAGTAGAACAGATTAGTGGAGTCATAACATTAATACATGTCTTCTGATTCCAAGTCTTCTACAGCTGCCATTTAAATTCCAATAAACTTAAATGGCAATAGAGGAAAAGGGCAATAGTTCCTGGAGAGGTCTTCTGATAAATGGGAATAGCTGCACAGTTATCTGTTTTTTTTCAAATATCTTTAAATAATTAACTTCTGCTTTTATACTTACTCTTAAGAAACTGCAACACTTTTTTAAAAAATCAAAGCAATATCAGTTCTAAAACCAGCAGTGACTGCAGTATAAACTTAAAAGAAATTTTAAAAACTGCTAAGTTCCTAAAGCACATTAAGGGAAACACATCATTTTAACTGATGCGGACTTTCCTTTAAGACAGAACGAGGTCACCAAGAACAAAAAAACAGTTCAAAAAAAATAACGACTCTCACTTCCGTAGAGATTTCCTAAAGTAAAGTTCTATTTGTAAAAATGAAAAGTAAATTTTTAAAAGTCATGGGAATAGTAGTAACATGATACGAGGATATTTGTGAGCTAGCTGTTTTTCCACTTTAGTTAAAAAATTGCTTGCTAAAACATATACAAAGCATTCCAGACAGACCAATCCCAGCAAAGAAGCAAAAGAGAAATCCTTTCTTTCAAGTGCTAGAACATGGGATAAATCGGGCACTCAGCAAAAAGGAAAGAATTGACCAATCCAAATTTGGGGTAACAAGGAGGTACAGAAAGAATATGGTCTTCCGTTCTTTCCCTGATGCCTTGGGAACTCTGCCTCTAGAATTCTCCACAACTCCTTTTCTTTGCCTACCCCTTGACCAGGGTGGGATAAAAAAGGAACAACTACCCCCCCATAGCCTAGACACAGAGGCACTGAGGGGAAAGGGAAACCCGGATCAAGCTCTTATGACATATTTATGTAGTATATTCCAATAAATAATTTTACTATCTTCCATTCTTTTGGTTATTATAATAATTAAACACAGCCATTTAGCCTTTGTCATCTACAGGCAGTTTCTGTTGTACTCTGATGCCTGCCTAAAGGCTCTGCCATAAGCTAAAGGCCACAATCTGTGTTGTTAACAAAGAAAGAGTCTCAGAGCCTCATGGAAAGTATGATACCACATACTCTGAACTATTAACACTTCAAAAGATAGACTTGTGGGTAAAGACTTCTGGGCTGACATCACTTAGACAACTTTCAGACTGTACTGTTAGACCAAGTCAAAATTCCAGGACTCTGCATTCTGGAAGTAGATATATCTCTTGAAAGCAGACTCCTGACCCAAGAGGCAGGGGAACAAGAATTAAGTACACAGGGCTGAATGAAGTGTTAAGGAAAATTCAATTATGATTATTTACGTGGAATATTGTTGGTATTATTTTTACTATTCTATTTTCTAATGGATATGTGGAAAAGCCCTTTCTTACTCTATATCCATCCCTCAATTTAGTAGGCTCTGCTTTTGTAAACTGAATGAAATAGTTTTCAATGGTATTTGATTCTCACTGACCCTTCAGAAATCAAAACCAAATCCTTTAACTGAATGGCCTTACTTTGTATGGCCATATAGTTATCAAATAAGTTAAATAACAATTTATTCTCCTTTTTATCAGGTTATAGTTGAGTAAACCAATTGTACAAAAACAAGGCCATATTTGAGAATGATTCTCTTTTATTCAGATAGAACAAGCCACTATTAAGGATCAGGGATTGACTTTATGTACAACCAATATCTACAAAGGCCCCACAAGAAGACTGGCCTGCTACATGTTTGTAAGATCCCAGTCACTCAAGCAGTAAAGCAAGGTCACGTAACAGGCTAGAAAACTTAGCAGACATGGGAAACCTCAAGATGAGGTAAATGCACTCAAATTTATACTGCATGTGAAATATGAAGAAGAGGATTTCTAAAGTTTGGATCCTAGCCTTAAAACAGAAGAGGCTTTAAAAAGTACAATCTGAGATTCTTTAGAAATTTCAAGCAGAAATTAATCAGCTGGCCTTAGAAGTTGTTAAATAGTAAGTGTATGGCTTTAGATTTGCAAGTCACACAAGGAGATCTATAGTGATTCATTAATACTTGCTGCAATACGTAGATTATCCAGTTTCTTTGTATAAGGAGACCAGCCTTTTCTGTAATTATGATCACAAGGTGAAGAGATTATCAAGAAAAATGATCTGATATTGGGAAATGGGCAAATAAGACTGTCTACACTTTCAGGAGATTAGATAATCTGATCTATGGTTTGCACCTTTGACTTTCTATCAACTCGGCTACTTTACACTCTGTAGGGGTAGAGGTTAAATTATATAAAACTGATAGCAATGCAAATGATTCCTATCCATACCAATGAAATTAATTTTCTCTGATAGAGAATATAAATCTCTGTAACTCATATTCCCATTTTTACACCTCACTGGTTCTCCCAATAATTAATGAGTTGAAAAAAATCCTTGACACACGTTCATTTTATATTTGTATGAGTCACGGTTTTAACTTCATGAAAATTAAACTTTAATAAGTCTTAAAAACAACATAAAAGTCATTTCTATTTAGCTTATAAATTAATTTGGATGTTTATATCTGGATGAATATATCTAATGCCACATGGATTTTTAAGATAGATATTTAAGACAATTAAGTGTTTGGGCTTAATTATCTTTCCTTCATTTTTCTGGGAGCTTGTTAAAAGCATTACTCAAAGCAGGAGATTAAAGCACAAGAAAATGAAAACAAGAAATGTCAAATTTATTCATCTGGATGGTAATCTGCATATATACAATCAGGAGTTGAAAGTATATTCTATGTTCAATCTAAGAAGACAAAGAAACAAACATCTTACCTGTCTATAGTATTTTTCATATAGAGGATTCCCACTTGATAACTAAAATAAATAAATAATTAGAAATTAAATGCTATTCAATGACTTCTATTAATATATTTGCATTCATCCAACAGATATATGAAATAAAGATAAATACGATTAAAATATCCTTGATTTCAAAAAGTTTGGTATTGTTTCTTTCTGGGGGCAGGAAGGGAAACTGAATAAAGGCAGCCACATGGATTACCAAGAATCAGGTAGACAAGAAATAAAACAAGAATTTTAAAATTATTTTTGACATCAGAACTCTTTTCCTCATGTAAAATTTTACTCAGAAACCCAACATATAACAAATTAGGGGTGAAATGATTTGGTTAAAGACGAATTGAAAAGCCCAAAGCCTTAAGCATTCATCCTCTACCGAAGTGCCCAAGGTACCTATGAATACGATTCAAAAACCACTTCAGTAAAATAATCAAATGAATACACAAACTAATGAACAAAAAGATGATACTGATATCAGATCTGAAATGCTTGCAGGAAGGGAGTGCTATTCAATTCATACCACAGTTCAAAGGGCTCCTTGGTCAGCTGATGAACATCTGAAAGGCAGCTTAGGAGTATCGATGTTTGAAGGCTCAGGTTCGCCTGTACATGAATGTGAAGAGTGTTCTGGAACCAGGAAGGAAGTCCAGGAAGGCTTCATAGGGTTGACATCAGTACAGAAATTTGAGGTGTAAGGGAGAAGAGGAGAGGGTGATTCTATACAAAGGTAACAGCATGCAAAAATGCATGCAATCAATGGACATCTCAGTTATGCTTGAAGAGAATAGTAAGGAGCTCTGAATGGTGATAAGGATTACAGATAAGATTATAAAGTGTTATAGAAGACAACTTGTTCAACTGCCATGCTAAAAGTAAAGAAAACAAGGATGGAAAAGGGGACAGATTCAAGAGCCATTAACTACCCAGTTGTTTGGTCAAACACCAGTCTACATGTCACTATAAAGGTATTTTTTTAAGATGTGATTAACATTTAAAGCCATAAACTTTGAGTAAAGCAGATTATCGTCTATAATGTGGGTAGGCCTCATCCAGCCAGTTGAAAGCCCTAAGAGAGAAATGACTGAGGCCCCCCCAGGGAAGAAGGAATTCTGCCTCCAGAACGCCTGCAGACTCAGCTGCAACATCAACTCTTCCCTAGGTCTCCAGCCTGCCCTGCGGATTTAGGACTTGCCAGCCTCCACAATCACATGAGCCAATTCCTTAAAATTAATCAATCAGTGTGTGTGTGTGTCTGCCCTGCTGGTTCTGTTTTTCTGGAGAACCCTAATATACCTAGTCTTAGAGAGGTTACTTGTCCAAGCTTTTAAATGGCAGAGACTGGACTTAAATGCAGGACTGTCTCACTCTAAGCTCCATCCTCTTTCACATTACCATGCTGTTTCCCATATGCCCTGGTTTGCTCAGGACAGTACAATCTGTTGTCTCAGCATCCCATCCAGTTTACCACTTGTCTCAGATTTCTCACTTTCTTAAATGAACTATTTTTTATTAATCACTACACTAAAATAAACCAGGATGAATTTAGTACACCTCTACTGTATACATCTAACTTCTGGCCAAGCCAGTAGTGTCTAAGTGCTCTAACCACTGAACAAGTGATGAAATTGTAAAGAGGACTAACGATAATTCCACTTTTTTCCTGACTCTTTACAGATAAAACATAACTAACACCTTTTCAAGGACACCATGCAAAAGACTCAGTGAAAAGTATCCTCAGACACAAGCAACCATGGACAGGTAACTCCTTATAACCGTTTGAGATTGTGGAAGAAATGTTTTACACTGGTGCTTCTGCTGGCTTCTGGTGCTACTGACTGATGTGCCAGTCAGTACAGTGACATGTGCAATGACCTGCAAGATCCATCAGGCCACTAGCCGGCCAAGTAAGTGAGAAATTACAGGTTAGGCGCAAATGAAGTATGTGTGAGGAGTCAACAGTCTAAAAACTCGAGGTGGTTTTGCCATTTATTGTATGGTATAATTCTACAACTGTTTATTTATTTTGTTGTTTGACAATCTTTTTTTCTTTTTTTTATCCAGTAAACCCTTTCAGGAACAATGAGCTAAAGAGAAGAAATTATATGTTTAATACAAAATTAAGTACTAAATTTTCATTTCTCTAGAAAATGGATAGACAATTTGCATAAAAATTTTAAGGCTACTTCTATTTATCATAGAGCTATAGTGGCATCACTGTTAATGAGTTAGCTGCAAATGCCAAAATTTACAAATGTTTTCACATATCCCTGGTTTAAATTTTAAGTACAAAAATGGTATTGAAAACAAAAAAATACTTAAACATGGCAATATGTGTTCCCTACTTGCAACCTGTCATCAGATTTTAAAGGCTGGAATCTTTGAAAGACTGACTTTATACATCCAACCTAAGTGTCTCAGTATTGAATCTTTTTGAAAACAAGTCCTCTAATGACTGGTTGAATATTGTTCAAAATCAGTGGGAAATTTTTAATCAAAGATTAAAGTTCAATGAATAAAAATCCAAAAAAAAAAAACTTCAGCTATTGAAGCTTTTAGCAAATATCAATTATTAGAAAGTTTGCCAAGACATTGAAACATATCCCTCAAAAGCAAGGGAAGTACTAAACAAATTAAATGATGAGAGTTCAAACAGAATACAAGATTTAATTTTGAAATTCTATCATTACACTTTGTAATGAATTCTAGAAGTTCCATCAAAAGTCTTCCTATTTTTAACTGGATAAATGTATATTCTACACTGGAATGACATGAAATTACAGAGAGCCTATGATTTCACAGCATCTAAATTTAGTGGAACATGTAAAATAATCATAAATAGGGACAAATTATATGACAAGATTTGTCTTATTAAAAATTTGTCAAAGAGTACCTTTAATAGAGGCAAAAAGACAATGCCTGTGAAAATACTGGGGCTGATAAATTTACAGTTTTCAATAAGAAAAAAATTAGAAGTAACAATATTCTCCATTTAGCAAAATTGTTTCTGAGGTAGCCAGGTAGTTCACAACATATAGAGAGAGTATGTTAGCAATTAAAAATAGCACTGCTGGGAATTTCCTGGTGGTCCAGTGGTTAGGATTTGGTGCTTTCACTGCCGTAGGCCCGGGTTCAGTCCCTGGTCGGGGAGCTAAGATCCCACAAGCTAAGCAGCATGGCCAAAAATAATATATATATAGCACTCGTTACAGAGAAGAGTCAACTGTAAGGGTTAACAACTACACACCATAAAATGTAACTTTGAAAAATGCTGCAGATAACTTTATGAAAAAAATTAAAACTAGATAAACTACATTGGAAAATAATGACATTGTTCAGAAAAGTATTAGTGACACAACATTAGAGACAGATATGTCTAAGAAGCTGACAAAAAATATGACTATTACCCAGAATAACTATTCTGCTTTTGTTTTTAAATATTCTCATAATCAATATAAAGACTTTATTTTGTTGTACTATAGAACAAATATTTTATAAAATTTTATTTCTGAAAACAGAACTATTTTACTGATCTACCAATGTAATAAAACCATTTTGATGGCCAAAAAAAAAAAAAAAAGTCAAAAAACATATAAAACTTTAAATATTTGTAATGTCCCTTTCATTCTCAAACATGTCCCAGTTTGAATAAAAAATTACATATTCACCCTACACCCAGAGAAGGGTATAAATACTTTGTTAGAGAAAGCAAATGAAATACATTCCATCAATAACAAAGAGTTATTTAAAGACAATTCAGTTGAATTTTTAGTACCCAGAAAAAAATTGATAAATAGTAAGAAATTCTGAACTCCAAACTGTACCTTATTAATCATCACATTATAGACTCACTGGTTACTACATAAATACATTTGAGAAAGCATTAGCTCACCAAGTGACTAAGTTAAGTACAGCCTGTGCTAATTAACTATACTAACACGATACAGCTAAGTGAGAATGGAAAAAGCCATCCAAATTGCCAATTTACTCTTCAAAGTAAGATGATCAAAGAGTGTTTGGTGTATCTTGGTAAAATTGGCTTTTTTTTAAAACTGAAATATGATCATTTTAGATTTAAAAAACATCACACGCACACAACACACATAGTGAATGCACGGAGAAAACATTTTGAGAGGCATAGCTAAAATGGTAACAGTAATTATCTCTGTATAATGGAATTATAAATGATTTTTACATTCTTCTTTATACTACTCTGTGTTCTCTGAAAACGTTTTTTATAATAAGCACTTCCTACTTTTATAATTAGAATAAAACAATAAAGCTATTTTCAGTTTGGGGAAAAATGTAAAAATCCGAAAATCTGACATCAGTATGCAAAGTTACATATAAATTTTTAGTAACTAATTTCTAAAGGAAAACTTTTAAACTAAAGTTATCAAAATCAAAATCTGACTTTTAAAAATTCTAACACTATTATAATTTAAAGCAATTATTTATTCATTGGCTAGATCATAAACACCTATCAGTTGTCATAAAGTAAAATATTCATAAATGTAAGAAGAATTCCTTCTAAAGAGTCAATAGCTATTTATTACTACTCTGAAAAAAATGTTAAGTGCTTGAAAATAAGAGATGTTGGAATGCCAATATAGTTTTGTAAAAAAAAACACTCACATTTTGGTAGCAGGCCTAAATTCAAAGCCCATTCCACTACTTCTTAGGTGTATGATCTTCAACAACTTATTTCACCTCTTTGCAAAGCCTGCATCCTTATCTGTAAAGTGCTAATGACACCTATTCTTCATAGGTTTCGTATGAGTTAAATTAATTGAATTAAAAAGAGATGGCTAAGGAGCAGGTCGTGTCTATTATATATTTGGCTTATGGAACGCTAAAAAAAAAAAAAAAAAAAAGAAAAAAGAGATGGCTAATTGTTCCCTGATATCCTTTACTCTCTTCTTTCTTTAGTAATAATACCCCTAAATCTTACTTGAACATGTGGACATCTACCTAAAGCTATATTTCTCATCCTCTCTTGCAATCCCAGTTCCCCTCAATGAAATGTGAAAGGAAATAATGTGCCCAACTCCCAGGTTGTGCACCTACAGGGAAGGAGAATGCGTTCTACCTCACGGTCTTTCTTCCAGCTGTCCAGAAGGCAGATTTGGTGGTGAAACATGGAGCAGCTACCCAGACTGAGAGATGGCAAACATGGTTGAGAATAAAAGAGCAATAGAGAAAAGGGCTTAGGTCTCTGACACTATCATGAAGCTGCCATATCAGCCCTATACCACTTATCTTACTTGGACAGTTACTTGAGAGAGATAAATTCTCTCTTGTTTAAGCCACTGTGATCCTAACCAATGCAGTGAAAACCAAAAAAACAAAAAACAAAAAAGAAAAGAAAAGGGTGGGGCTGCTATTTTTATTAAGAAAAAATCAAGTATAACAAATTTTACTAAGGAGACTTCCCTGGCGGTCCAGTAGTTAAGACTCTTGTGCTTCCAATGCAAGGTGAGAGTCCAATCCCTGGTCGGGGAACTAAGATCCAACATGCCTGCCGCAGGGCAGAAAAAAATTTTTTTTACTAAGAAAAAAAGTTATACCATCCTAAGGTCTGGTAGGTTGTATTATAATCCTCAATCATTTATTCTCCTCTTACAAGAGTATTAACAGTCCTGCCTGTTGCCATGTGACTTGTAGTGCCTCTCTGTGGATACCCTACTGTTGGCTTGGCCATGTGACTTACTTTGGCCAATGAAATATGAGAACGTTCCAGTTCCAAGTAGAAGCTTTAAGAGCTATTGTGTGTTTCCACCAGCTCTTGCTCTTTTCTCTCTGCCAACAGAACAGTAAGTCACAAATAGGGGGTGCTCCTTCGGCCTGGATCCTGAAATGAAAAAGAATCGTGGAGTAGAACCATAGCTGATTACTAGGGAACCTATAATGTGAGCAATAAACAAACCTTTGTTATTATAAGCTACTCATATTTTGGGTTGTTTCTTAGTGCAGCATAATCTAGCAAAAGTTAACACATAGGTAATCTAACACCAAAGTATACCAGGTGGTGGTGGGGGGGAGAAAGAAGAGGTCCTGGTTATTAGGGAAATTCACAAGTTAATAAACAAGTATCAAGAGCTGCTTCACATGAAACTTTTAGTTTCATGTTAGCAGGGGTTATGTGGTGGGAGGAGGTGCTGGATTATACGACTTTGAGAGTCTATGACTCTATAGTGCACAAAATGAACTGAAACTTTAAATAGTATCAGGCTTATTGTAAATGGTTATAGTACAATGTGGAAAAGGTAAAAATAGACAGACATTCTCTAAAACAAAATGCCAATCTTTTTCTCAGTTAATCACAAGGTCCTGTGATACAGAGAATAACCAAAGAATAAATAAAGAGGGGAGTGAGTATGAATATAAAGGAGTAGCATGAAGGATCTTTGGGATGGAACAGTTCTTTATCTTAATTATGGTTATAGCTACATGAATCCACACATGAAAACACTGCATATGCACAGAACAACACATATACACACAAATAAGTATCTATAAATTTGTTGACATTTGAATAAAGTGTGTGAATTGTGCCAATGTCAATTTCCTGATTTTGCTCTTGTACTATAAGAATACTAGGTGTTACAACGATTAGGGACAACTGGATGAAGGGTATATGGGACCTCTCTGTACTACTTTTTGCAACTTCCCACGAAAAGGCGGTGTCAAAGACCATGATGAAGTAGAGAGAAGGTGGTAATCCAGACAAAAAGAATACTGTGTATAAAGGCAAAGAGATACAGAAGTCCAGGTAGTGAAAAGGAGACAAAGGAATAGATTTTATTCTTTCAAATAAACCACTCAAAATCTTTTTAGTTTTATTCTCTCTAAAAATTTAAGAAATGATTAACAACTCAGTACTAGTGAACATAAAAAACAAATAAGCGTTATAAAGCACACGATTTTCTGGGTAATTTGCCATGCAAGTGTATTTGACATATTAACACACAAAACTTCAGCTATTTAGAACTCAGCCTTCTAATACTCCATTTTCAAGAGATCTGAGGAACCGGAAGGGGAACTAGCCCCTACATCCTTTCAGTTCCTCCACAACCACCCCAACCACCCTGCCAATAATGGAACAGCAACTCCTACCACCAAAGTACCAACTGAATACAACCAGACGAGCCTGTGCTTTTACACACATCATGTGACCAGCTTGCGGGGAAGGAGACTAAAACCTTCCGACAGGACTGTGATGTCTAAAAAAGACTTGTGTATTTCACAATACAAAGGAAAACAGGGAGGAAACAAACAGTAAACGGAAGAAGACAAGAATGAAAAAATAAAGAGGAGCGACAGTGATCGACAGCAATCCAAACTGACAAAGGAAATAGCAATCAGAAGCTGTCTGGAGAGTCAAGAGCAAGTCAGTAATAAAGAAACTTTAAAAAGGAGCTGGGTATAGAGGGTAGAGAAAAGCAAGTCATCTGAGCAGTCTACACTGTGAGAGCCGGTGGGGAGGAGCCCAACAAAACACAAGCAGCCATCTGAGCAGTTCCCTTAAAGAATGAACAGTATAAACCCTAAGCTCTGTTATTCATAACTCATTTAATAATTTAATAAACATGTACTGGATGCCTTCTTAGTATAGAACAATAGGCTCAGATATCTGGGGTTACAAAAATCACACAGGGCTCCTACCCTCTAAACAGCTTATATTCTAGTAAAAGTTGCAATGCTCCATTCTGCAAACATGCTAACACCTCATGCTTGTTCCATAACAAACCCTTATAAATTGATAACATAGTTAGCAGGCAAAGATCTAGGAACACTCTAAGAACAGTATTCTAAAGAAAGCTTTCAAACTCTGAATACAAGAATACATTTGCTTTGGAGATTATCAGAAATGAAAGATTAAAGGGACTTCAAGTAGACAGAAGAATTTCAAAAGACAGTACAGCTGTATACTACTGAAAAACAATGGGTGTAAAGAGACCAAACCAGCAACTCAAAGCAACAATGGACTAGCTTTTGTTAAATCCAATTCAACCTGACCAAAAATCTGGGTGGCAAAGTGTCAAAGAATGAATACAAAGACTAGTTTTGGTCTCTCATCAGAAGACAGTGAGTCCTACATAAGTCATTCTAGCCAGCCCAAAATAAACAGAAATCACTGGGAGAAGCATTATTTTTAAGCATGAATAACTAATATGTGGATTTATAAAAATTCAAATAAGGAACAAGTGAAACAAAATAACCACTTCCTGCATTTTACAGCACTTTACCTTTTTTTAATATTTATTTTTAATTTATTTATTTTTGGCTGCGCTGGGTCTTAGTTGCAGCAGGTGGGATCCTAGTTGCGGCATGCGAACTCTTAGTTGCAGCATGCATACGGATCTGGTTCCCCAACCAGGGATCGAACCCAGGCCCCCTGCATTGGGAGCTTGGAGTCTTACCCACTGGACCACCGGGGAAGTCCCTACTTTTTACAAAGGACATTCACAACTTCATCTCTCATGTCCTTTTTCTACACATCTGGACAACCAGATGATCACATCAATTCCCATGGTTCAAATACTACACTTATGTTGATGAATATCAATTGATACCTTTAGTTCTGACCTCTTCTCTGAACTCTCAACTTACATACCATCTACTTTACATCTCCACTTGGATGTCTCCCAAACATCTAACAGAACCTGTATTTTTTTTTCCTCCAAAAATCTATTCCTCTCCCACCACCAACTAGGTAGGTGCACAAGCCAAATACCTAAGAGTCAGCATATCCCTCATTCTCAATTTTCAATCTACCATATGCAAATGCTATCAACTCTAATTCCAAAAGATATGTTGAACTCATCCACCTCTCTCCGTATCATAGTTCATATCTCATCTTGACTATTAGAACCTTTAATCCATCCTCTCTGCTTTTATTCTTTTCTCTCTATTCTCTCCACACAGATTGCAGAGTATATGTAAATATAAATAAGAATATAACATTCTTCTGTTTAAACCCCTCAATGGCTTCTCATTTGACAAAAAATTAAATCCAAACTCCTTGATGTGGCTTTGAGTCCCTGCACGATCCAGCCTCTGCTCGCCTCTCCAGACTCACTTAAGGCCACTAACTTCACTCTGATATTTCAGTTCTTCTAAAAGAGCTCTGTCCCAATTCAGTCTTTTCACATGTCATTCTCTGTTCCTGAAAAGCACAGGTGGTGTCTTCATTTTCTTTAGGACTCAGCTTAAATGTTACCCACTCAGAGACTTTTTTGGATCATCATAAAGTAGGCCGTTTTTTAAATTTTCTACTTCAGCCTTGCTTGTTTCCTTCAGAGACCTGTTACAACTTGTTTTCATTTTGTCTGTTTGCTTTTTTGTTGTTGTTGCCCTCACTATAATATTTGTTCCATGAGAGCAGAAAATCACATCTATCTTGCTCACCATCAAATCTGCAATACCTACAGCCCTCAAAAAATATGAGTTGAATAAATGATCATTAGTGAAATTCCTTCTTACAGTAAATTCTCAAATATTGCTGGGAATATAAATTAATTGATTCAACATTTATTGACAACCTATTACTTGCCAAAAATTGAGACAGGCACAGTGATGAATTATACATTCCTTGCTCTCAAGGGCTTTACCAGTCTAGCACAGAAGGAAGTAATAAGCAAGTCCCTTTTTCCTCAACCTCTTCTGAGAATGTTCCCTCCACCTCCCTACGTGAAATAACAGCTGGTCCTCTCCTGAAGAGAAAGCCTGACAGTCTTTCCTCAGAATGTTACCTCCAACCCCCTGCTCTAAATGAAACAATCTCTCACCTCCCTTGAAGCCCTCTCAAATGGCTGCTGTCCAGTTTTAACCTCCTGCCTATCTCAGGTTCTAGAAATGGGATTAAAACCCTCTTTGCTCACCTGTGCAGCTTGTCCACATTATCTTTGTTTTAAAAACAAAGAAAAAATAAAGCTCTACTCTTTTGAGGCTCTTCTCATTTCAGCAAAATTACTGTCTCCCTTTCCTTATCACTGTTATATTTTAACCTCCTGGTCTCTCTACTTCACTCATCTAAGGCTTTGGCACATGGCTCAATGTCTTCCTCTGCACCCTAAACCTCCATCAAACTGGATGACTTCACCATGGACTTGGACAACCCATCCAACAACCTGGCTACTTACTTCCTTGACGTCCTTAACACCAGTGGTCTCTCCAAAACAGTTATACAATGTACCACCAACATGGATATATTATGGCCCAGTCATCCTGTTACTCTCATAGTAACATCACTTCTGGCCCTTTTACCGTTATCCAAAACTGCTCTATATCCCAAACCACTATTTCAAGCATCTTGTTCTCCAACCATAACCTTCTCTTTCAAGTTATCATCCTTTGACCTTTACAAGGCCTCTTATCCATGAACCCTTTTACTTCGACTGTGATCCATCAGAGCAGACCGTCTCTTTGGCTTTACTTTCCTCATCATTCAGTTTATATTTTACAGTGTATCACATCAATAACCCTCTTGTCATTAACCTAAATTCCCTTGTTCCTCTTTTAGAACACACCAGGATAGCAAAACTCCAAACCTGGATGAACCCAACTATCCTCCTTCTTTAAGGCTGCCACTAAAAAAGTCACTCAACAGGACACACTGGTTTAACTATAAATTCGTGATCACTGTATTAGTTTGCTAGGGCTACCATAAAAAGGTACCACAAACTGAGTGGCTTTGGAGAACAGAAATGTATTGTCTCACAGTCTGGAGGCCAGAAGTCCAAAAACAAGATGCTAGCAGGGCCAAGCTCCCTCTGAAGGTACTAGGGAAGGATCTGCTCCAGTCTTCTCTCCTATTTCTGGTAGTTCCTTGGCATGTGACAGCTTAACTCCAATCTCCACATGACATTCTCCCTGTGGGTGTGTCTGTGTCCAAATTTCTCCTTTTGATGTGGACACCAGTGATTTTGGATTAGCAGCCCACCCTGCTCCTGTATGACCTCATCTTAACTAATTACATCTATAACAACTCTATTTCCAAATAAAGCCACATTCTGAGGTACTGGGAGGTTAGGACTTCAACATATAAATTGGGGGAGGGGGGACAAAATTCAACCCATAACAACGCGTAACCTCAAATTTTTCTGCCAAACCTTCTCCTCAACCCACTTTCCATAACAACTATCCCAAGTAGAAATGTGACTTTAGTCCAATCAGAGAAAACCACAGTTCTTTTGTGGGAGCTACCAGAAAAGAGGCTCTCTTTTCCAACAGATTTGGAGTTATAAAGTATACAAACCTGAAGTTTTAGTGCTCATTTTACTGCTATAATGGGAAAGCCTACCTGAGACTGGAGACAAGATATGAAGGAAAAATTGAGTAGTGGTGTCACTGTGATGCTAACACATCTGAAGCCAGCTCTACTCCTGGACCTATCGATTCCATAAGCTAACATACTTCCTTTCCACTTAAGACAGTTAGAACTGCCATTTCCTATTACTTGCACGAAAAAGTTCTGACGTAAGAATGAATAAAACTGGCTGATAAAGTGAGTTTTATACTTCTTGACTGATACTTGGAGCCATATAGACCCAACCAAAGAATATAAACCAACAGTAATGTTTGCTATTTCAATTCTTTTCATGTTATAGACCTAACATTTTCAAAAATATATCCACACAACCTTTTTTATCTCAAGTATAATTTGAAGTAAATGCCATTTCCTAAATAAATTAATTTCTTAAAATGAATTGAGAAAACATTTTTTTTCTATGTTTATTAGTTGTTCCATTACTCCTTTTCAAAACAGAAAAGAATTTGCTAAAAAGAATTTTCATCAATGTAGTAACTTACAAAATACGAGAGGGCAAACCCTCAGAGATTACTGTTGACACCCAATTGAGCAGGATGATTAATAGGCCAGAACTAATAGATTTGATTAGTTAAGTTGACCTGTGCTAGTTGAAGGTAAACAAGCATGCTGAAATTTAATACAGACAAATGAAGAGTAGATTAGATAGGTAAAAAAATATAAGCTTTGCACAAATGAGACAATTTTCAGTTAATGGAGTTCCAAGAGACCCAAAAGAATCAGTAATGAAATGTTGCTTTTAAAAAAGGCAAGTTATGGGCTTCCCTGGTGGCGCAGTGGTTGAGAATCTGCCTGCCAATGCAGGGGACACGGGTTCGAGCCCTGGTCTGAGAAGATCCCACATGCCGCGGAGCAACTAGGCCCGTGAGCCACAACTACTGAGCCTGCGCGTCTGGAGCCTGTGCTCCGCAACAAGAGAGGCCACGATAATGAGAGGCCGGCACACCGCGATGAAGAGTGGCTCCTGCTTGCCGCAACCAGAGAAAGCCCTCACAGAAACGAAGACCCAACACAGCCAAAAATAAATAAATAAATAAATAAATAATAAAAATAAAGGAATTCCTTTAAAAAAAAAAAAAAGTAAAATAAATATCCTTTAAAAAAATAAATAAATAAAAAATAAAAAAGGCAAGTTAAATTATAAAGTATGAACTTAAATACACTACATTTTTAAATCATATATACACAAACGTCGTCATTTTACAGCTTCATAGTAAATAACATATATTGAATCCTTTTTGAGCATTTCCTATACACCAGGTACTAGTCCTAACCACTTTACCCACTGAGTCCATTTATCCTGACAAGGCACATACTATTATATCCATTTTACAGATGAGGAAAATGAGACATCAATAAGTTGAGTAGCTGACTCAAATTCCCATACCTATGTAAGAGCTGGCACCAGCATTCAAATCCAAGAAGTCTGATTGCAGGACTTTTGCTCTTAATTCTTAGGTTTGTTGCCTTTATTATCAATGTTATTACCTTTACCATCATCTTACTAGCATCTTTCATATGCACTGTATCATCTGAACCTCCATAACAGGTATTACCATATTTTCCAATTCTAAAACACCTTCAGTTGTAAGGGCCACCTTCTATTTAACACAACTTAATATCAAAATAAAGATAATTTAAAAGAATAATTTTTTATTATTAACCCACAAATGCATACATTTATCCACCATTTTCCCTGTAGTATCACAATTGCACACATTTACCCACCATTTTCCCTCTTAATTAAACATTAAGTCAAAGCAATGTTTTGCAGTTTTCATTGTACAAGCCTTTCTCCCTCCTTGGTTAAATTTATTCTTAAGTATTTTATTCTTTTTGATGGTACTATAAATGGAATTGTTTTCTTAATTTCCTTTCTGAATTGTTTACTTCTAGTGTATAAAAATACGGCTGTATGTTGATTTTGTATTCTGCAACTTTGCTAAATTTGTTTGTCAGATCTAAAAGTGTGTTTGTGGAATCTTTAGGATTTTCTACATATAAAAAAACATAACAGTATGGAGGCTCCTCAAAAAATTAAAAATAGAACTGCCATATGATCCATCAATCCCACTTCTTGGTGTTTATCCAAAAGAATTGATATTGGGTTATCAAAGAACCCATGTTCCAGAGATCTGCTATACAACACTGTGCTTATAGTTAACAACACTGTACTATACACTTAAAATTTTGTTAAGGGGATAGATCTCATGTTACTTACCACAGTAATTTTTTTTAAAATCATGTTATTGACAAACAAATAATTTTACTTCTCCCTTTCTAATGTGAATGCCTTTTGTTTCTTTTTCTTGCCTAACTGCTCTGGCTAGAACTTCCACTACTATGTTGAAAAGAAGTGGAAAAAGCAGGCCTCCTCATCTTGCTCCTGATCATAGGGGAAAAGCTTTTAATCTTTCACCGTTCAGTATGACGCTAGCTGTGGGTTTTTCATACATGAACTTTATCATGTTGAGGAAGTTCCCTTCTATTTCTAGTTTATTGAATACTTTATAATCATGAAAGGGTGCTGAATTTTGTCAATGCATTTTCTGCATCGAGATAATCACGATTTTTTTCCTTCATTCTATTAAAGTGGTGTATTGACCGACTTTCATATGATGAACCATCTTTGCAAACGTTTCATTGTCTTTTCCTGGAAATAAACTGAAAAGCCAGGAAACACAAAGCATTTTTTTTCAGCCAAATTGAACCTTTGACTGAAAAGTACTGTCAGCTTACCTATAACATAATGTGGAAAGATCTGTAGCATTTCAATCCATAGTTTAGTGAAATACTAGCAGTGTGTTACCTTCAACTATACACATTCCACCAATCTGTTATCTGGCTTACTTAGCAAACTCCTCTTTTAAATATTGCTCTGGAGGTTGTCTACTAATCATTCATGCAGTCTCCATAGAGAATTACTTCGACCAGAATCTGCAATTGCTTAACGTCTATCTGAAAGATAGTAGGAACAAGAATTTCTACAGTGGAATTGGAAGAAGGGATAATTTTGGCACATGCGTATGGAGATAATACTCGTCCAGTCTGTTAAAGACCTAAATGTAAGGCCAGACACTATAAAACTCTTAGAGGAAAACAGGCAGAACACTCTATGACATAAATCACAGCAAGATCCTTTTTGACCCACCTCCTAGAGAAATGGAAATAAAAACAAAAATAAACAAATGGGACCTAATGAAACTTAAAAGGTTTTGCACAGCAAAGGAAACCATAAACAAGACGAAAAGACAACCCTCAGAATGGGAGAAAATATTTGCAAACAAAGCAACTGACAAAGGATTAATCTCCAAAATATACAAGCAGCTCATGCAGCTCAACATCAAAATACAAACAACCCAATCCAAAAATGGGCAGAAGACCTAAATAGACATTTCTCCAAAGAAGACATACAGATGGCCAACCAACACGTGAAAAGATGCTCAACATCACTAATCATTAGAGAAATGCAAATCAAAACCACACTGAGGTATCATACATGGTCAGAATGGCCATCATCAAAAAATCTACAAACAATAAATACTGGAGAGGGTGTGGAGAAAAGGGAACCCTCCTGCACTGTTGGTGGGAATGTAAATTGATACAGCCACTATGGAGAACAGTATGGAGATTCTTTAAAAAAACTAAAAATAGAACTACCATATGACCCAGCAATCCCACTACTGGGCATGTACCCTGAGAAAACCATAATTTAAAAAGAGACATGTACCACAATGTTCACTGCAGCACAATTTACAATAGCCAGGACATAGCAACAACCTAAATGTCCATCGACAGATGAATGGATAAAGAAGATGTGGCACATATATACAATGGAATATTACTCAGCCATAAAAAGGAACGAAATTGAGTTATTTGTAGTGAGGTGGATGGACCTAGAGCCTGTCATACAGAGTGAAGGAAGTCAGAAAGAGAAAAACAAATACCGTATGCTAACACATATATATGGAATCTAGAAAAATGGTACTGATGAACCTAGTGGTAGGGCAGGAATAAAGATGCAGACGTTGAGAACAGACTTGAGGACACAGCAGGGGAAGGGGAGGCTGGGACGTAGTGAGAGAGGAGCACTGACCTATATACACTACCAAACGTAAAACAGATAGCTTGTGGGAAGCTGCTGCACAGCACAGGGAGATCAGCTCGGTGCTTTGTGACCTCCTAGAGGGGTGGGATAGGGAGGGTGGAAGGGAGGCTCAAGAGTGAGGGAATATGGGGATATATGTATGCATACAGCTGATTCACTTTGTTGTACAGCAGAAAGTAACACAACATTGTAAAGCAATTATACTCCAATAAAGATGTATTAAAAAAATACTCATCCAGTCTGAATTTCAAGTATTCTGTATAATTATTGGACCATATGTCTCAATTTCTAGTTGAGAAAATGTAACTCTAGTTGGAGCACTTATATGAACGTTGGTGCTGCTGAGGGAAAGCAGTTAGGAGGGTTAAGAATATCTAATATGATTTATTTTGCTTAAAGCTCCTAGTTCAGGGTCTATTGGAATATTATACAAATATGGTTTATGCTATATAGCCTACGGGATTCAGTAGAAGACTCAATGTATTAGCATACTAACATATCCCGCATTCAAACAATTGCTGATATGTTACTATACTAGGCGCTTCTGATACAGAGATGAACAAACAGAACAACTTCTTTGCCCTCCCGGACCTTAGTCTTAAGATAGAGAAAAAAAAGAGAGAAATTATAACACAATGGCTAAATACAAAAATGTATTTGATGCACTAAAAGCTGACTTCTAGACAAACAAAAAAGTATTCAAATAAATTGTACTTACTATCATTATTACCAAGCAGAAACAAGTACAGAGAGAAATATACTGAGGAAATAAGAAGGTAAGAAACTTGGTTGTTCATTCATTACTCATTCATTTAGACATCTATTGTACATCTATATGCCTAAATACTGGGAATAATAAAATAAGTATCAATAAGAAACTATCATCCCTGACATTGAGAACTCAGTCCAGTGGGAAAAAAAGACAGTAACAATTCACTGTAATAAGTACATCAAGAGGGAGCAAACACAGTTGCTATGGCATCAGTGACACCTAAGGGAGACATACAAAGAAAAGTCATGTCTGAATTATTTCATAACAAACTAAGAAAAAGCTGAGGAAGTCACTTACAAGTGACACCTAAACTAAATCATAAAGGAACCAGTCAAGCAGCTGCAAAGAGCACTCCTATCTCAAGACTCTTGTACTGGTTGTTCCCTCTACCTGGAACATCCCCACAGATATTCATTCATATGTCTCACTTCTTATTTCATTCAGATTTCTGATCAAATATAACGTCCTCAGAGAGGCCTTTCTGACCACCCTATCTAAAGTGCCACCTTATGGCACTCTCTTCCCTAATCCTGTTCTATTGTTCTTCCTAGCTCTTATCACTATCTGACATATTTATTATCTATTTGTTTCTATGGGGAGACCCCTGACTAGAAACATTAACCCATGGGGCCAGTGACTTGTCTTGCTCACCAAGTAATGTCATAATACGGACACCAGTGCTTTGCAGATAGTAGGTACTGAGTATTTGTCAAATGAATGAAGCAAAGGAAAGGAATGAATTTCAGGTACAGCAAGAAACATATAGCAGAAAGTTATGAGAAATGGACCATGGCTGGGTGCTCTTAACCAATAATAACTGTAATTGCAAATATTTATATTTATTAAGGACTTACTATGGACCAGGCACTATTCTCAGCACTTTACTTGTATTATCTCATCTAACTTTCACAATTCTATGGACACTCTTACACCTTACATATGAAGAATCTTAAGCACAAAGAGATTAAATGACTTGCCCAAATTCACACAGCTAGCAAATGGCAGAACTAGAATTCCAAGCCATGCAGAACAATGCCAGAGCTCACTCTTTTAACCACTGCCCCAAAACATAGGAAACTGACAACCTCTCTGGGTTGTTTCCATGGAAGGAAGGGAAGGAGGGAGGGAATACCTACTATAAGCAGTCTTTGTGAATATTACATGCTTCATATATTTAAAACCCTATATGTATTACTCATTAGTAGCATTATTAGTTTTTTAAAATATGAACTACATTTACCATGCAAAAAGCTAAGTAATTCCCCATCCCTTGCACTTCTGATTCTGATTCAGAATAGGACTGGGCTGAGGTCTAAGAATTTACATTTCTAAGAAGTTCTCAGGTGACACTGATAGTACAGGACCACTCTCAAGAAACCCTGAGCTACATAACCAAAATGTGAATTAAACTCCTTTCAAATAATACTAGATTTCCTAAACAATCAATGGCTGAACTAGGTACCTTCAAAGTACTGAAAATATATATATATATATATATATATACACACATATATATATACATATATATATATGTATATATATATATGTGTGTGTATATATATATACACATACATATACACACACTGAATATATATATATACACACACACACATACACACACACATATGCATGCTTTCTCCCAAAGGTCAGGAAAAAGACAAGAATGTTCACTCTCAACACTTCTATGCAACACTGTACTGGAGGTTCTAGCCAGGGAAATTAGACAAGAACAAGAAATAAAAGGCACCCAGATTGGAAAAGAGGAGGTAAAACTATCTCTATTCACAGATGACATGCTCTAATATATAAAAATTCCCAAGGAATCTACTAAAAAACTATTAGAACTAACAAATGAGTTCAGGAAAGTTGCAAAATACAAAGACGATATACAAAAATTATTTGTATTTTTATATACTTGCAATATACAATGTAAAAATGCAATTAAGAAATCAATTCCATTCAAATAAGTCAAAAAGAACAAAATATTTAAGAATAAATTTAACAAAGAAGTACAAAACTCATACTCTAAAAACTACGAGACATTGTTGAACAAAATTATATATAAATGGAAAAAAAATCCCATGTTCATGGATCAGAAGACTTAACACTATTAAGACAGCATTACTCCCACTAATCACAAAGTCAGTGCAATCTCTATGAGAATTCCAAATGACTTCTTTGTAGAAACTGGCAAGCTGATTCTAAAATTCATAAGGAATTGCAAGAAACATGGAATAGCCAAACAATCATGAAAAAGAAAAACAGGGCTTCCCTGGTGGCGCAGTGGTTGAGAATCTGCCTGCTAATGCAGGGGACGCAGGTTCGAGCCCTGGTCTGGGAGGATCCCACGTGCCGCAGAGCGGCTGGGCCCGTGAGCCACAACTACTGAGCCTGCGCGTCTGGAGCCTGTGCTCCGCAACAAGAGAGGCCGCGATAGTGAGAGGCCCGCGCACCGCGATGAAGAGTGGCCCCCGCTTGCCACAACTAGAGAAAGACCTTGCACAGAAATGAAGACCCAACACAGCCATAAATAAATAAATAAATAAATAAATAAATAAATAAATAATTTTAAAAAAAAAAAAGAAAAAGTTAAAGGACTAGCACTTTCCAATTTCAAAACTTACTATAAAGCAACTGTAATCAAGACAGTGCTATACTACACATGGAGAGACATACAGATCAACGGAATAGAATTAGGAGTCCAGAAATAAACTCATGCATCTATGGTCAAATGATTTTTACAAGATCATTCAATGTGGAAAGAATAGTCTTTTCAACAAATGGTGCTGTGACAATCGTATATCCATGCAAAAGAATGCATTACCTTACATCATATATAAAAATTAACTTAAAACAGATCAAAGACCTAAGTGTAAAAGCTAAAATTATAAACTCTTAGAAGAAAACACAGGGATAAATCTTCACGACTTGAGATTTGCCAAGGGATTCTTAAATATCACACAAAAAGCACAAGTAACAAAAGAAAAAAAATAACTTGGGCTCATAAAATTTTGAAGTTTTGTACATCAAAGGACATTATCAAGAGAGTAAAAAAACAATCCACAGGATGGGAGAAAATATTTGCACATCACCTATCTCATTAGGAACTTTTATCTAGAATATATAAAGAACTCTCACAACTCAATAATAAAAAGACAAACAATGGGCAAAGGATGAGAATGGACATTTTTCCAGAGGAGATACACAAATGGCTGACAAACATATGAAAAGGTGCTGGACATCATTCGTCATCAGGGAAATGCAAATCAAAACCACAATGAGATACTATTTCACACCCACTAGGATGGCCAGAATTGAAAAATCAGATAGTAACAATTATTTGAGAGGATGTGGAGAAATCCACATCCTCACACACTGCTGGTGGGAATATAAAATGGTACAGCTGCTTTGGAAATAGTCTGGCAGTTCCTCAAGCAATTAAACATAGAGTTACTATATGACCTGATATATCCAGCAGAAATGAAAACACGTATCCACACAAAAACTTATACATGAATGTTTATAGCAGGATTATTTATAATAGCCAAAAGGTGGAAACAACCTAAATGCCCATCAACGGATAAACAAAATGTGGTTTAACAATAAAACTGAGTATTTTTCGGCCATAACAAGTAATGAAGTACTGATACTTATTACACTTGGATAAACTTCAAAAACATTATGTTAAGTGAAAGAATCCAGCAACAAGAGTCCACGTATTATGTGATTACATTCATACAAAGTCCAGAATAGGAAAATCTATTGAGACAGAAAGTAGATTAGTGGTTGCTTAGGGCTGGGGGAAGCATGGAGGAGAAGGGATGATACCTAAAGGGTAAGAGATTGCTTTTTCACGTGATACAAATCCTCGAAAATTGACCGTGGTGATGGTTGCACATGACTATAAACAGAGTAAAAACCACTGAATTGTACATTTTAAATGGATAAATTGTATAATATGTGAATCGTACATCAATATGGCTGTTTAAAAAGTAATTTTTTTTTAATTTTAAAGAAATAGGACTTCCCTGGTAGCGCAGTGGTTAAGAATCTGCCTGCCAATGCAGGGGACAGGGGTTCAATCCCTGGTCCGGGAAGATCCCACATGCCACAGAGCAACTAAGCCCATGAGCCACAACACTGAGCCTGTGCTCTAAAGCCCGTGAGCTACAACTACTGAGCCCGCGCACCACAACTACTGAAGCCTGAGCGCCCTAAAGCTCACACGCCACAACTACTGAGCCCACGCACCACTACTGAAGCCCACGCACTCCAGGGCCCACGTGACTCAACTACTGAGCCCGTGTGCTGCAACTACTTAAGCCTGCGCACCTAGAGCCCATGCTCCGCCACAAGAGAAGCCACCGCAATGAGAAGCTGGCACACCGCAACGAAGAGTAGCTCCCACTCGCCGCAACTAGAGAAAGCCCACGCTCAGCAACGAAGACCCAACGCAGCCAAAGAAGAAATAAAAAGAATGAAATAATAGGGCAGGAAGCTCAAAGAACATCTCTTTACAAATAAACAATTTCTAAACATTTTATAAATTCAGTACCTCTAGTACTTCTATTAAAAGTACTTGAGGACGGGGGCTTCCCTGGTGGCACAGTGGTTAAGAATCCGCCTGCCAATGCAGGGGACACAGGTTCGAGCCTTGGTCCAGTAAGACCCCATATGCCGCAGAGCAACTAAACCCGTGTGTCACAACTACTGAGCCGGCGCTCTAGAGCCCTCATGCCACCACTACTGAAGCCTGGGCACCTAGAACCCGTGCTTTGCAACAAGAGAAGCCACCACAATGAGAAGTCCATGCACCGCAATGAAGAGTAGCCCCCGCTCACTGCAACTACAGGACCCAACACAGCCAAAAATAAACAGATTTATTTAAAAAAAAAAAAAGTACTTGAGGACTTCCCTGGTGGTGCAGCGGCAGAGAATCCGCCTGCCAATGCAGGGGACACGGGTTCAAGCCCTGGTCCAGGAAGATCCCACATGCCACAGAGCAACTAAACCTGTGCACCACAACTACTGGGCCTGCGCTCTAGAGCCTGCGAGCCAAAATTACTGAGCCCGCATGCTGCAACTACTGAAGCCCGCATGCCCAGAGCCCGTGCTCCGCAACAAGAGAAGCCACCACAATGAGAAGCCCGTGCATCACAACAAAGAGTAACTCCCGCTCACCGCAACTAGAGAAAGCCCACGCGCAGCAACGAAGACCCAACGCAACCAAAAATAAATTAAAATATATTTTAAAAGTATTAAAAAAATAAATAAAAGTACTTGATATGGCTCATATTTCTAAATGCAGATATAGTTCAAAAGATAATTAATTTTTTGGTTAGGTTAAAGGAAAATAAGTCTTGTTTACCTCAAGACATTCTGACTGCAAAGCCCGAGACTCCCATTTTTTCACCCTAGCTCTCAACAATTGTTCATACCTGGAGCACCAGAAATCCCCAGACCTAGCAGTTCTATTTAACTTAGTAAAACAGTTTGTTTTTTAGGAAAATTTTCTCTGATACACGGTATGATCTTTAGTAATACGATACTGAAGGAACTCCAAGTCCAAACTACCATGTCCAAGAGACTATTAGCTTAAACGTAAATACTGGCGTGACGTATACTAACCTAAATAAGCTTAGGTTTTCATAAGCAATAAATTCCTAGAGGTAGCAAAATGTAAAACTACCTTCTATCATGTCTACAAAAACCCTCCACTATAACTTGGTACAACAATCACTTTCTAGAGATGTGGTCTATGCAATGAAAAGTTGATTTTCACGTAAGATGTTGCAGCCTAGAACATATGTTCAGTTATAACCAAGGAATGGCACCATTAATTAGTTCTGTCAGAGCTATTTTGCCCTCAGAAATACAGACTCGTTCAATTTATATAAGCTGTTTACACTACCTAGGTTATAACCCTGGCTCTACCACTTAGCAGTAGCTTGACCTTGAACAAGTTACTTCACCTGTGTGACTAAGTTTTCTCTTTTTATAAAACAAGAATAATAAGGATGATCTGGTTAACAGGTTGTAAGGATTACTGAAAACAGTGCCTGACAAATCATAAGTTCTCAATATGCATTAATTATTATTATCCTCAAACTGACCTCTTCTCTCTCTCTCTCTCTCTCTCTCTCTCTCTCTCACACACACACACACACACACACACACACTCACACACAGATCCCACTGAGTTATTTGCTCCTTTTACATAACAATAGAGGAATGTAATATCATGTGAATGTTCATTTTTATCCCTAAATTTGTCTGAAATATTGTCAATGGCTGTTTACAGGAAGCAGCATAGCAAATGTGCTTTAGAACAGATGTGCCCAGGTTCAAATCTCAAATCTACCACTTACAACACAACCCTGAGTGAGTAATGCAGAAGATTAATCCCTACTCATAGAAAGGCTGTGAATGTTAAGTGAAATAATATATGTAAATCACCTAAAGGTACCTACTGCTTATTAGTTTACATAACATCAGTCCTCTTCCTTCTCAATAGTGGCATAAGAATGTTTTCCTTCCAGGATCTTTGCATTAATATTTAGCCCATTAGATAGAATTGTTCCACAACTAAAGTAAGACCACACTAAGAAAGGCAGAGAAATCACACATAAAATTAAGTTCACAATTTTCAGTTATCTTATCATTTTTTTAAGCTCAATATCCATGCACAATTAGTCATTCATGGCTCATGGCAGGTTTAGAAATTAAAATATGAAGATAAACTATTCCCTCTGTCCCTATCCCAAGAAAGCACATATTTCTGTAATTCGCAAATGCCTTAGTGGATCACTAACTTTAAAAAGTATATTTAAATCAGTGATTCTCAACTTGGGGCAATTTTGTGCCCCAGGAAATTTTTGGCAATGTCTGGAAATATTTTGATGGCCCCAGCTGGGAAGAGTGCTACTAGCATCTTGTGGATAAGGACGCTGCAAAACATCCCACAATGCACAGGACAGCCCCCCACACGAAAGAATTATCTGGCCCAAAATGTCAACAGTGCCAAGGTTGAGAAGCCATGATCTTAAAAAAAAAAGTATTGTAATATAGAAGTTTTCCCCCCAAAAGTATGTTCTTGGCCAAATTTTTACTGAAGACGTAACAAGAAATGAGCAGCTTGATTATTTCAGATGGGAAACTCCTGGTACTGTTAAATCCCCATTACAAAATTCCCAATCTAAAGAGGAAGTGAGGCTTACTTTTCTTTGCATAGTTGTACTGTGTAAAAACAAGTTTTTAAAAGAGCTCCAACCTTTATTATTTTTTCTTTTTTTTAAATTGAAGTGTTCTTGATGTACAATATCAGTTACAATTGTACAATATAGTGATTCACAATTTTTAAAGGTTACACTCTATTTATAGTTATTATGAAATATTGGCTATATTCCCCATGTTGTACAATATATCCTCGTAGCTTATTTTATACATAATATTTTGTACCTCTTAATCCCCTACCACTATATTGCCCCTCCCCCTTCCCTCTCCTCACTGAACCACTAGTTTCTTCTTTGTATCTGTGACTCTGCTTCTTTTTGTTATATTCACTAGCTTGTTGTATTTTTTAGATTCCACGTATAAGTGCTATCATACAGTATTTGTCTTTCTCTGTCTGATTTATTTCACTTAGCACAATGCCCTCCAAGTCCATCCACGTTGCTACAAATGGCAAAATTTCATTCTTTTTTATGGCTGAGTAATATTTCCATTACATATATATACATACCACATCTTCTTTATCCAGTCACCTGCTGATGGACACAGGTTGCTTCCATGTCTTGACAATTGTAAATAATGTTGCTATGAACATTGGGGTGCATGTATCTTTTCAAATTAGTGTTTTTGTGTTTTTTTGGATATATACCCAGGAATGGAATTGCTGGGTTACATGGTAGTTCTATTTTTAATTTTTTGAGAAACCTCCATACTGTTTTTCACACTGGCTACATCAATTTACATCCAACAGTGTATGGAGGTTCCCTTTTCTCCACATCCTCACCAACATTTGTTATTTGTGTTCTTTTTGATGACAGTCATTCTGACAGGTGTGTGATATCTCATTATGGTTTTGATTTGCATTGTCCCTTATGATTAGCAATGTTGATCATCTTTTCATGTGCCTGTTGGCCATCTGCATGTCCTCTTTGCAAAAATGCCTATTCAGTTCTTCTGCCCATTTTTTAATCAGGTTGGGTTTTTTTTGATGTTGAGTTATGAGCTATCTATATATGTTGGATATAAACCCCTTATCAGTAATATCATTTGCAAATATTTTCTCCCATTCAGTAGGTTGTCTTTTTGTTTTGTTGATGGTTTCCTTTGCTGTGCAAAAGCTTTACGTTTAATTAGGTCCATTTGTTTATTTTCACTTTTATTTCCTTTGCTTTAGGAAACAGATCCAAAAAAATATTGCTACAATTTATGTCACAGAGTGTCCTGCCTATGTTTTCTTCTAGGAGTTTTATGGTTTTACGTCTTACATTTAGGTCTTTAATCCATTTGAGTTTATTTTTGTATATGGCGTTAGAGAATGTTCTAATTTCATTCTTTTACACGTAGATGTCCAGTTTTCCCAGCACCACTTACTGAAGAGACTGTCTTTTCTCCATTGTATATTCTTGCCTCCTTTGTCATAGGTTAACTGACCATAAGTGCATGGGTTTATTTCTGGGCTCTCTATTCTGTTCCATTGATCTATGTGTCTGTTTTTGTGCCAGTACCATACTGCTTTGATTACTGTAGCTTTGTAGTACCAACCATTATTTTTTAATTGCACTTGCAATTCATTAAAGCATTATTTATATCACAAAGTTTCTTATACCTCACTTTTATCTTACTTTTGTACAAAACATTAAAAAGCTCACACTTATGTGATAGGGAAGCACAGTGCATGAGGCCAACTTTCAACAAACATCATTATTATATACCAGGTTAACAATGACCAAAACTTGATAATATACCACGTTGATGGGGAAAAGGCACAAACACTGTTGATGGTATAACCTTTCTGAATGTAAACTGGCAGTATCTATCCAAATTAAAAATATCCTTTGGCACCAAATTATACCTACTAAAAATTAATGCACATACACATGTGCACAAAGATGTATAAAAGAATATTCACTGCAGCACTGTTGGTAACAACAAAAGATCAGAAACAATATAAAAGTCCATCATTAGGTGGCTAGTTAAATAAATTACAGTATATTCATATAAAGGAATATTCTCAAGTGTTGGAAATAATGAGGGAAATCTGCATGTGCTCGTATAGTACAATCTCCTAGATCAATTACACTAAATAATAATAAGCCACAAAATATGCAGCTTATTCAAAAGAAATATACATACACTCACACTATATATATAGCATATCTTATATATATGTGTGTGTGTGCATATATGTGTGTGTGTGTATATATATATATTTTTTTTTGCAGCTACATCACAGACTATTGCTGGAAATACACACAAGAAACATCAAGAATGACTGCCTCTTGGAATGGGATTGAAGGCCAAGAGCAGGATGGAGACTTTCACTGGTATGTGTGAATTTTTTTTTAACATAAGTTTTACAGTCGGTAAGGAAAAGAGCCAGCATAAACCTAAGTCAAAATTCTGAGCCTCAGTATTCTCTAATTTGAAATAATGATAATAATAGTCTAGCTTACTGATTATTGTGAAGATAAAATGACAGACATAAAATGCTTCGTAAATTATAAAGCAGCACACAAAATTATAAATTAGTCCTCTGACTGAATTCTCCAAACCAATTGTGATAATAATTTTTATCATTCTTCTGGCCAATTTCTCTAAATCCAAACACGGGAATGTTTAAGATGAAATGTGAAGATAGATGCCATCTTAGAACACAAATTTTTACTTAACATACAGCTATTTATTTTTTTAATTGAAGTATAGTTGATATCAATATTACATATAGTTACTGATTTCAGTTTAAAAGGGTGAATTTTCAAAAAAGTTGTCAAAAAGAAATGCTAAGTTGGCTGATTACAGAAGAAATACATGCTCACTGTTGAAAAGAAGGTAAGTAGAAATTATAACCATGCTATCATAAAATCTTGGTGCTTTTTCTTCCAGTCTTTTTTCTATGATGCTTAAGTGGATTAGATTATTTGTCTAAATAAAATGTTTCCACTGTACTGTAATACAGCATTCAAATTACAACATCCCTCAGATTAACAAAAGCTCCTAATAAACATAATTTTTAATGAAGATATAATATTTTATCTTGTTGATGAGACTTCCACTACTTTAAAATGAAATTTTAGTATATGGGTTTGCCTAACGAACTCTGCCTAGATTAATTTTTCATTTATTTCTACCAATTCTCCAAATTACCCAGACCTCTATCAATGGATCTTTCCCCCCCTCCCTCCCTACATACCTCCCTCTCCCACCCCTTCTCTCGCTTAAGCCATTTTCCTGATTTTGGTTTCCAGATTTCCAATTTTATTAAGTCCAAAATTCACAAAACAAAGAAGCATATAACTGTGTTTAAAATTCCTTGAAGAGCAAGTAAAACACCTTAGATTGAGACCTTAAATTAGACTATTAGTGAGAGAGGAGATTAGAACTATGATTCGTTACTAAATAAAGATGCTCAATCTTTTTCTACTACATGTTAGTCTGTTATCATTGTTCTGTCTGCAAATAGAGTGAAAACAAAAGAATACACTCTATTGGACAAACCAACTGTTCCTAATTAATTTTAACTGTGACAGCTCCTCCCAAATGCTGAACATTCCAAGCCATTTTTGAAAACTGTTAAATACTGCTCAAGGAAACAAAGATTTCCTGAATATACTGGACTGTAATTGCAGGCAAAAAAGAAAAATATCATTATTGTGCCTTTCCCATAGTAGGAACTCAAATGGTATGTCATGTTGAATAAATACTCCTTTTCTGCTTCTGAGAACATGTTGTAATTTTCACACTCTGCCCTGTATTTACCATCATAACTGTTAAACCAGACCGCAAAGGTGATACCCATAGTAACACATACTGTCTACTTTAATGAAATTGAAAATAAACACCAAAAACTGAAATTATGGGAGATTTTTTTCCCTCCAATTTCCAAATTTTCTGTAATGCAGTTTTATCACTCTTGCAATTTAAAAACAGCATTAAAAAAAAAGTATCCTTATAGCATGTATTGTTTTTGATCAAATATTAAGATTGTTTTAATTAAGTCCCATTCTAAAGGCTTTTTTATTATTAAAAAAAAGAATCCTTGCTAAATTAAAACAAGAAAACTTCAGCATAAAGCTGAACTGATGGATGATTATTTAAAATACTCATATTATGCCATCTTTCAATAAAACAAAACCTTCTTCATCACCAAGAGCAGTACTTGCGCACCCACGATTGTACTGTCAAGAAACCAAGAAAGGTACTGGAGATTCAGAGGCAAAAGATAATGCTTCCATACTCAAGAAGTTTAGTACCTAATTAGGAAAACAAGGCATATACTGAAAAAAAGAATAAAAAATACAAGGGAGCAATGGATACGCCGAGCATGTAGTACACAGAGAAGTACAGTGGACAGATTTTGAAGTCCTACAGACTTTGGTTCAAATCTTAGATCTATCACTTACTAATTTACGTAAATTATTTCCCTCATTTGTAAAATGGAGTGTTAGGTTAAGTGAAGTAAAATTCTTGGCATACAGTAACACCCAAAGGGAAGCTAATAGTATTATTATCATTATTATTAGAGATACAGCCTTAAGGAAGAAATGGGCAATCAGCAAAGTTTAAAAAGAGGAAGCATTAATATTTTTTTGTAACCTACCACCATAAGCAAAAATCACAAGATCTTTCTCACTCAAGTTTTACTTCTTATTGACAAGAATAGAATACCTAGCGAAGAAAATTAAAATTAAAAAACACTAAGGCTGGACTTCCGTGGTGGCACAGTGGTTAAGAATCCACCTGCCAATGCAGGGGACACAGGTTCGACCCCTGGGCCGGGAAGATCCCACATGCTGCAAAGCAACTAAACCCGTGCGCCACAACTACTGAGCCTGCGCTCTAGAGCCCACGAGCCACAACTACTGAAGCCCACGCACCTAGAGCCCATGCTCCGCAACAAGAGAAGCCACCACAATGAGAAGCCCGCGCACTGAAACTAAGAGTAGCCCCCGCTCGCTGCAACTAGAGGAAGCCTGCATGCAGCAGCCAAGACCCAATGCAGCCATAAATAAATAAGTAAATAAATTTATTTTTAAAAAAAACACTAAGGCTATATAGCACTAAAGTACCGTAGGAAAGTCACCACTAGATCTCCAAATCATAGAATATGATCTATAAAAAAGAATGTTCTTTGGAAAGGTCCTTAGATCAGCTAATTCAAACTCTCCAACTAGAATGTAAGCTCCATGTGTTTTTTGTCTCCAAGCTCCAAGAATTACCATCTATTTTGTTCATTAGTATATCCTCAGTACCTAGAATAATTCCTAGTACATAATAAATGGTCAGTACATATTTGTTGAATGAATATTAAAGCTAAGAAAACTGAGGCCTGGAGACTTAATGCCATACAGTTAGCTCCTGGCAGAGCTGGGAATGAAACTAACATTTCATTATTCTAATAGTCTATCCTGTCTAGAAGCTAGACCATGATAATTTACATAATTTATTTTGGTGGTTGGGGAGTTGGAGGGTTGGTTGGCAGGCAGGAGAAAGAGGAAGGAAAGAGTAAATTAAAATATTTTTCAGGTGTTTTTCCCCCAACTGTTAGTTTTGCTTAGTTGATAAAGGCAAAAAATTATACACAAGACAATCCCAGTACAGTGCATAGCACATAAAAGGTACTTAACAAATATTGGTTGAATGAATGAACCTACTCCAAAACTATTATCATCTCATGATCAGAGGCAGAAACTAACTTCAGCATCAGTTTAATCTTTGTAACTGTCATACAGCCCTTTAGAACTTTCAGCCATTCATAAGACAAACAGTTATTAATCACTTTCTTCCAGATGGGCACTGAGGGAAACAGATGAATTGAAAGATGTCCCTGCCCTGGAGGATCTCACTTGAGTATAGCTATGTCTAAATGTGTGCTGGGGCAGGGGGGAGATGGTGACATAAACAAATCAATAATGAATGTGAAACCAGGGTGCACTGTTATCTCAGTTTCTTTGCCTCAAGCAGTTAAAAAATTAAATTAAAAAACACAAATCAGCCAAGTTTTTAAGTAACAAGGAGGCACATTAGGCATATATTAACACTTGGGAAGTTTCTTTTTCCCGTGCGTTTACAATATACCTTATTGCCTCTTAATGTCTTAAAATCAAAATATTCTAAACTGACTTATTTGGCTATTCAATATAAATGAACCGTCAGTGTTTGTTCTCTTATATGTGAAATAATGAAGGATAATACTCCTGATTCAGTATTAACTTTGTGTAGATGTTAATATTTAAATATATAACCACAAGAACATATTTAAATTACTTAACTGTCTATAAAATTGACAGAGCCTGAAGAAAATATCCAGAGATGATAGTAAATAGAAACTGAAAACATAGTCTTACCCAAGGAGAGAATAAAGTATGCACACAACTAAGAAGCACATCTATAGAAGTCCTCAGGGGAACAAAATCTTCAAGACGGGAGAATTCCCGCTGGAATTGGCCAAAAGAGCCAGAGAGCAACAGCCTGCCAACAGGATCTTGCTTAATGCATATCACTAACTAGACTTAAAAAGTGAACACCCAAAAGTCAATGTTGCCATTCCCCGAATCTGAGTTTTCAGGAGGACCCTTCCAAAGAGATTCGCTACCAAGATTAAATCACCATTTTCCAAGTATTCTTCCCCAACATCTGCTTGTCAAAATAGGATAAGCAACACCAAATAAACTGGGAAAGAAACAGACTTCACTTATGAAGCTGAAAATTCCTGCAAGCCGAAGTTAGTTATGCTAACTGAGGCACAAGTTATTAACGTGATTCCTGGTTCCTGGGGAGAACATTTTTCACTCAGTATCTCTATCCTTGAATGCTAGGCAAAAGACCCCCAAAGTCTCTTGATCCCAACACAGGAAACTCTCCCGCCCCAATGTATAACCTATCCCAGTGTTCTGCCTTAGATGCCCTGACGAATCCAGGCCAAGGAGACTACAAGGTGGCGGGGAGATACTACAGGGCAGGCAGGAAGGCTGGGGTGGGCCCCAACGGAGAAGTCCATGGCCACCAGCTCTGCAGAGAACAGGCTGAGAAGGTGAGGCTGGGGTGGTGGTCAAAAGCGGGAAGGGACTGACAGGTGCACATCCCCCTCACCATTCAGGACATCACGGGAAGATTACAATTGGCTTTCTTTACAGAGAGGGAGGAACAAGGCTCCCAGAGTGATGCTGAGCGGTCTTCTGGGAAGCACGAGGACTGACTCTGAAGGAAGCAGAATGGCAAGAGAAAAGACCCTGAGAACAGGTTTTGGTGAAGATTCCCCCAGTACACGTGACCTCTTACGTCCTTCCCAGCACCAAGACTGGTGGGACCATCACACCTGTTCAAGGATGTTTCCCTGTTTTCCGCTTGGACAGCGATAGAGCCCACCGGGTAGGAGTGGTAGCAGAACTGAGGAGGAAAAGACTGAATCGGGGGATCTGACCCAGCAGGAAACCTGATCAGGAGGGGAAGAGGCTGAATCCAGGAAGGGCTAGCAAGGTAAGTACGCGCTCTGGTCGAATGAGACTTATGTGGAAGAGAGACTGACTGGAGAAAACTGCTGGAGAAGGGTTTTCGTCGGACTCCGCTGGGAAAAGGCCGGTTTAGAGAGGAAAGACTGGCTTGGAGGCGACCCTGAGCGCCTGGCTCAGGAAGGTGACTCTGCCTGTCCCGAGGGCGAGCCTCGTGTGGGGCAAGGGCTGACCCGAGGATGAGGCTGATCCGCGAGAGCTCAACAGGAGCTCACCTGGGGTGCTTCTGGCCAGGAAGGAGGAAACTTCCTGGGTGGGTGAAGGCGAACTGGAGTGAGAGGAGCGGGCACACACCAAGCAGGGCGGGGGGCACGGCGGGGTCGGGAGGAGGGGGCGCCGCGTGGGGCGGGGCTGCGGCGCCGACCGGCCGGGGCGGGGTCGCGGCTGCCGCGGTTGAGCTGCCGTCTCGGGATGGCGTCCTCACCCAGTCACACTCACACTCTCACACACACACACATACACACACTCACACGCGCGCGCGCTCGCTCTCAGTATCGGCCGCCCCGCCAGGGGCGGAGAGAAACTGCCCAGGTCGGTGAACCATAGGACGGTGGGGGAGGGGGCCGGGGACACCGGCCGTCCGAGCCAGGCGGACTGGCGGGTGGCGTTACCTGTGTCAGAGAGAGCTGGGCCGCCGCAGCCATGGTGTTTCCATCATGCACGGGAGGGGAAGGAAGGACGGGCTGACGGGGGCTCGGGGCGGGGAAGAGGCGGAGGGAGCAGCCGGAGGCGAGGCCCGGGCGGGCAGGCGGGCGTCTCCCCTAACTTCGACAACTTCCCTCCTCTCTCCCGCCCCGCCCCGCCTGGCCCCGCCCATCCCCGCCCCGCCCGGCCCCGCCCGGCCCCGCCCCCTGGGCGCAGGCCGCGGCGGCCCCCAAATCCTGGCGCCGGAAGTTTTGCCGCCGGACTGGAGCCTGCCGCTGGGGCCGCCTGAGAAAACCCGGAGCGGAGATGAAATTAAGTCGCACGAGCTGTGGAGGCAGAGACAACTCCAGATTGTCCTGAGAACTTTAAGCAAGTCACCTACCCACTCTAAGCTTCTGCTTCGGAAGAATGGGGGAAATTATACCCAAAGTCCAAGTTGTTTGTGAGAACTAAATGAGATAATGACCGGAAATAATAGCGGTACTTTACATATGCCAGAATCTGTGCCGGACGCTTTATTTTTAAATTGTATAAGTGAAGGAACTGAGACATAAATAAGTTGTTCAAATTAGGAAACTGAAACACAAATATGTGTCATACGTAAGGTCATAAAGCTGATTAGATAGCTGGTGGATTAGAATCCAGGTCAGACTCCAATACTTTTCATTTTAACCATCGGCTATTAGGGGGTGATATCGAAAGAGAAGACTCTTAAATGAAAATCTAGGTGGGAAGGTGAAAGAATACTCTCCTAGCCCACTTGCTGCCTACCATACTCAGACTGTTCAATAAAAAAGCTCAGCACTCCAACTCCTCCCTTAGTCCACCTGGCAAACCCCTCCTACTTTCTCAAGACACAACTCAAGTATCACCTCCTTTGCAAAACATCTCCTGACCTCCCAAGTCGGAGTTACACACTCTTCTTTTTAACATTTCTTCTCTACCTTATGAAGTCATCATCACTCTAATGACTTTACATCTCTCTACCCACTAGGCTGAGAGCTCCTCAATGGCAAGGACTGTTTCTGATATATTTCTATATCCTCAGACACTAGAATGTGTTATGTACTCAGTACAAGGCCTTAGTTCCTGCCAAGTTAAACATAACACAGCCTACACTTTCTCATGCTGCCTTCTTCAGTTGAAATAACCAATCAGTTACTTGAAATCCTCATCCTTAAAGGCTTGGCTTATATGCCACCTACTTCAAGAAACCTTCTAGGAAATTCCACCCCACCTCTTAGTTGCTCTGATATGATCCTTACACTCTGCCTTGTTTTTAAGAGTTAGTTGAGGGCTTTTCTATACCCCCACTAGATTGTAAAATCCATGAGAATAGAGGGCTGACTCACAACTACATCCCTCTCACAATCTGGCCTAGCACAGAGTAGGCCTCAATAAACGTCTTTGCCCGGAATGGGTCTTCCTTTCTCAGTCATGTTGGCTTCCCACAACAACAAACCATAACTCTATCAGGCCCACACCCCTGTTAGCATTCTTGTAGTAGTCCCCGTTTGACACACAAGGAGGGCCAACTGAACAAGGCCAAGGATGGAGTTAGCCCCATGTAAGGTTTTAGACCTTTACCACCACAGGCAAACCATCCCAGAAATGCCCTCAGAAATTCCTGACTGTACTCAGACCCCATTTTTACAAGGTCCAGCCAACGAAGAGCCAGCCACGCAGGTCTGGTGAGCAACAACTTACTCAAGAGAGTCTCCTTTGGCCTCTTTTTGCTGTTATTCTTTTTAACTTAAGGGAGAAGGGGAAATAATGTTTTAAATTACTCCTTTTCCACCTGGTACATTTATCAGCTATAACCACCACTGATGTTTCTACTTTAATTTTCTAATTTATATTATCACTTTTGAACTTAACAACTCTGAAAGGTAGTAATCATCATACCCACTTTACTGATGAGGTAACTGAAGGTCATAGACAAGAAGTGATTTTCCCAAGGTTATACAGCCAATAACCAAAGCAGTATACCATAGTGGAATAAACAGGGCTTGGACATCAGAAACATCTAGGTTCCAATCCTGTCTCAACTATTTACTACTTGTACAACCTTAGGGTTATTGTGAGGATGAATGAGATAACGTATATGGAAATACCTAAAGATGTAGCTACATGGATTTAGTTAAGAAATCTTTAAAGTCATGGAATAAATTGCTGATGGGAGTACAAATTCGCTTGCTATTCAAGGAGACTCCTCCAAACCATATTAGAGCAGGTTTGGGCCTTGGTTAAAATAATAATAATGATAATCAGACCCCTAAGCAAGGGAAGACTACTTGTATGGGAATTGCCCCAGGCTCCCTTCCAGACCACCAATAATTTGTATTGGCTTCCTTCTTTGCTCATTGGTTCTGGTTTAAATTAAAAACTTGACATAGTGAGGGGATGGGAGTGATGGTCCAAACTCCGGAAAAGGCCTAGAACTTCCGGGACTGGATGTTTTTTTAGATGGCACACCAATGAGAGTTTGCAAATTCATGTCCCAGATCTCATCAAAGCACTGGGTCATATCCCAGATGTATTTTAGGAGGGTAAAATGTAGCTAATGGAAGATATGTTATGATCTAATTCATTGTAAAACGAATGTGCTTCATGGAGCAGACAAAAAGGACTTATCTGTTTTTTGTGGGGCAACTTAATGTCTCTGGGTCTGTAAGCTTCATATTCTTCATGTGTACATTGGAGATAATAATACCTACCTTGTAGGGATGGCGTAAGGACTAGAAATCATGCATAAATGTCTTATCAAAGAGCCTGGCCTGAAATGGGTGTTCAGTAAGTGGCAGCTATTAATATAAGGATACCATTCTTTTTTTTTTTTTTTCTTGATGTGGACCATTTTTAAAGTCTTTATTGAATTTGTTACAGTATTGCTTCTGTTTTTTTTTATGGTTTGGTTTTTTGGCCATGAGGCATGTGGAATCTTAGCTCCTCCACCAGGGATTGAACCCGCACCCTCTGTGGTGAAGTCTTAACCACTGGACCACCAGGGAAGTCCCTATAAGGATACCATTCTTCAACATCACCACTTAACTCTCTACCTGTCAAACAACCCTCCAATTACTAAGTCAGTTTTGCAGATACATTAACTATTAGAAAGGAATGCTTTGAACAGCTGACACATATATCCCTGTCATTGTTTCCCTAGGTAAAGTTGTGTGCGATGACTTACTTCTGGATACTGATAGCCAACAATTGCTGCCTTAACGTACATTATTTCATTTAATCCTCACTATAGGGGTTATTTAATTTTATTTTACAGAAGAGGAATTTGTCCAAATTCATAGTGACAAGGCTAGGAATTATACATAGGTGTTCTGACTCAAATTTGCTTTTTACTAGGGCATGTTGCTGGTGTCCTGCAGACATTGATCACTCCCGAGAAGACTTCATAATATGGAGCTTTTGACCATGGAAAGCTGAAGATGAGGCTATGGATTTATAGTAACCCTAAACCCAAGATGATCTTGAAGAAGAGAACTTAGATCATGAACAGCTTTGTCATCAGCCTATCTTTCCATCTTTCTATCCTACTCTAACTCCACACCCCCTCCCCAATCCATCCTTAAGAGAAACCACAGCTACTTTTATTTCTTTATTTTCCAACTTTGGGAGGTGACTGTCATATCAGGTCTTCATGAACACTGCATGTCTGTGATGTCAGCTTTTAGAAATGCAGGCTGATTGATCGAAACTATGGGGGAAAAAAAACCTGTGAGGAGCCCTCTGCGTATACAAAGAACCAGTTTATTGACATGAGACTTTGAGAAAGCCCTTCTATATAAATAGTGCTAAGCTACAAAAAAAGAAAAAAAATTATACTACAATTGTAATGGTAATCTGGAGCTCATGCTTCCAAGCTGCTGGTTTCATAAATATAGCCCATTATTGTTCATGTTTGCCCAGGGCAGAAAAAATATGTGAGGCTGCACAATAACAACAATTGTGCTACACAAATAACTGTCCCTGTGCCAGGGACTGGAAAGAACAAGCAGTAAGAGATTTTTAAATGCCACACACACCCAGGGTGTGATAGCACAGTTCAAAATTGTCGTCATTGCTAATTTTTCAGGGCAAGGGGGTGTCCTGGGAAGAGCCTGAATTTAGAACTGGGAAGACCCAGCTTAGTCCAACTTCCTAATTTTGTGGCCTTGGACAAGTCAAAGAACTATACCAAGCCATGGTTTCCTCTCCTTTAAATTGAAGGTAATAATAACACCTACCTGATAGTGCTATTATGATGATTAAACGAGGTTTCATGTGAAAGCAGTTAGCCTGATACCTGGCACACAGCAGACACTACATAAGCGTTAGCTCCTTTTGCTTCCTACTGGAGAATATTTAGGATTTAAGAAGCCAGAAACAAAATAGAAATCATTTTTAAAGATCTTCAGTGAGACCAGTAAAGGAACCTGAATATTGAAAAAAAAAAAAAGACCTACCTTAAAGTTTTTTTGAATAAAATTTATTCATTTATTAGTAATGTTTATTGAGCTCTGTAGAGTAAGGGAGATTATTACATTTATGTCCCCAAAGTTCCACTGGCTTGTAGCAAGCAAGCAAATACGGTTTCACACTTGTCCTATTTCCTTCCTTTTTCTTTCTTCTTTTCTTTTTTTTTTTTTTTTTTTGTCCTTTCCTTATGAAGGGTCCCCGAAGCAATATGAAACAAAAAGAACACCATGGGAAAGAAAATATGTACACTCAAGGCTGCAGGTCCTTTCATCTGCAGATTTCAAAGAATTGTCTCCATCACTAATTACAAGTCCTGCTTTAACATGGGGGAATGCTGAGACACCATCAAATTAAGAAGCTTGCCCTAAATCACAAGGCAAGTCTGCAGATGGGCTACAGACAGAACAAAGCTGTCCTGTTTGCCAGCCTTGGGCTCTAAAGTAGGGCACATGAAGGTCAACAGAGGCTTCAATTAATGAGGAGAAAAGTTTGGGGAATTCTGATTCTGTACCTTTGAATTATTGCAGTGACAAGAGCATGGGCTTTAGAGTAAAATTTGACTTCAAGTCTCAGCTCAGCCCGTTACTAAATATGTAACCTCAGTGAAATCATAAATTAAGTCTTAGTTTCCTTCTCTGTAAAATGGGGATATTAACTCCTACTTCTAGGGGTTTGGGGTAAGTCAAATGATGCAACTTTTGTGAAAGACCTAGCACAGTGTCCTGCTCTTAGAAGGTTCATGTACATGGAGAAAGCTAAGATACCCCACATGCGCACATAATGACAAATAGACAACTGTTTCAGTCAAAGATTTTCTAAGCCACAATCACAGTTGTGTCTCAGTGTAAAACGATGACTGTATTGAACATCTCATAACACAAATAGAGGATGCCTTGTTCAGGCCTTCATTGCTCTTCTTCTTTGATCCTGTGCTTTCTTTCATAGCCCACATCCAAACTATCAGCAAGTTTTGCTAGCTCAACCTCCAGTATATACTGAAATTCCAATTCTGTTTTCAAAATATATTCCAGATCTGACCATTTCTCAGTATCTTCACTGCCACCATCACCTTTTTCCTAGACCACTGCTAAAGCTCCTTAACTAATCTCCCCAATTTCATGTTTGCACCTACTCTGTTATCCTTATAATAGACAGAGTGATCTTTTTAAAATGTTCATTAGATCTTATCATTTCCCTGTTTAAAACCCTCCAGGGACTTCTCATCAAACCCCTGACCATTGACCTACAACAGAGCCAGGTCTTTCCAGGTGAAGTATGTGTCAACAAAGCACAGAAGAACAAGTATGTTCTGGGCATGTTGAGATGTTTGGTGGGATGGAGCATGGTGGAGATGGGAGAGGGAGGAGCTAGCAGAGGAAGATGCAGGAGGGAATTTTAGGAAATACCCAGAGGGAATCATGGCTGGGCCAGAAGAGGCTTAGAGAAATGCGTCTGTCTGGAGATTCTCAGAGATGCAAAATCACCACTGGAAGCAAATGGGACAATTATTGTTTTGTGTTGATAGTATTTTCAAATCTAGTGGCCTTGATTTTTTAAAAGCACAATCAGGAACCTATTTTATCCTTCCAAAAGGAAGTCAAGTTTATAGGCCAGGAACCCTAACATCAGGACAGTGGTTAAGAGGATGAGCTTTGTAATCAGACAAATTTGAGATTGAATCAAGGTCTCCACTTAAGCTATAATACCATGGACAAGTTATGTAAAGTCATCGAGCCTCAGTTTTACGCAAACTGTATCAGAGTGATTAAGAAAATTAAATAGTTGATGCTTATAAAGCACTTTGCACAGTGTCTGGCACATGGGAATGGGAATAAGTGCCCTACAAATGGGGACTATCACATTATGGTTATGACAACGATGATTAAGGATTTGGTTATCTTTATAACAGTCCCGTGTTCATTAGTTTTACTGATAAACACTGTCTCACCCCTAACAGGGATCTGAAGTAAGTCTGTCAAATTTTAAAAATCTGAGGAGACTGTCCCAATTCACAGCAACATTTGGTACTACAAGACAAAAAAGGGCACATACTTGCACTGGAGACACTATCCACTCTGTCCCCCAGTCCAGAAAATCAAAATATGTAAATAGAATGGTAGCATCATATTTGCATTTAACTGTATATAAATGTAATTATACACCCTCGGTGCTCAGTGTTCGAGAGGGTTTTTTGTTGTTATTTTCAATATTGCCTCTATATGCAAGTCAAAGATTTCAGCTGATGTTCAACCAAAGAAGAAGTATAAGACTTGTAACTGAAAACTACAAAAACATCATTGAAAGAAATTAAAGAAGACCTAAATAAATGGAAACACTTCTCAGGTTCATGGATTAGAAAACTTAATACTCCCTAAACTGATCTACAGATTCAAGGCAAGTCCTATCAGAATCCCACCTAACTTCTTTGCAGAAAGTAACAATTCTAAAATTTCTATGGAATTGCAAGGGACTCAATCTTGAAAATGAAGAACAGAGTTGGAAGACTCATAATTCCTGATTTCAAACTTACCATAAAAGTACAGTAATCAAGTTAGTGTGGTACTGGCATAAGGGGAGACATATAAATCAATGGAATAGAATTGAGACTTCAAAAATAAGCCTGTACATTTATGGTCCATTGATTTTCCACAGGATTGCCAAGACAATTCAAGTTGGGGCAAGAATAGTCTTTTCAACAAATGGTACTGGGACAACTGGATGTTCACACGCAAAAGAATGAAGTTAAGGAATTCCCTGCGGTCCAGTGGTTAGGACTCCGTGCTTCCACTGCAGGGGGAAGGAGTTTGATCCCTGGAACTAAGATCCCATATGCTACGCGGCACAACCAAAAATAAATAAATAAATAAATAAATAAATAAATAAATAAATAAATTAAAAAAACCACAAACAAACAAAAAGAATGAAGTTAGGCTTCCTCCTCATACCATATACAAAAAGCAACTCAAAATAGATAATTGATGCAAATGTAAGACTATAAAACTCTAAGAAGAAAAACATAGATGTAAATCTTCATGACTTTGAATTAGGCAATGATTTCTTAGATGTAACACCAAAAGCATAAGCAGCAAAAGGAAAATAGGTAAATTGAATTTCATCAAAGTTTAAAACTTTTGTGTTTCAAAGGACACCATCAAGAAAGTGAAAAGACAATCCAAGGAATGGGAGAAAATATTTGCAAATCATATATCTGATAAGTGGACTATCCAGAATATATGAAGAACTCTTACAACTCAACCAATTGAAAATGGGTAAAAGATTTGAGTCAATATTTCTCCAAAGAATATATACAAATGGCCGAAAAGTGCACAAAAAGATGCTCAACATCATTACTCATTTGGGAAATACAAATCAAAACCACAATGAAATACTGCTTCACACCCACTAAAATGGCTATAATTTTAAAAATGGACAGTAACAACTGTATATCCACATGCAAAATAGTGATGTCGTTGAGATTGTTGCAATATTCAGTGTTGATAAGGATGTGGAGAAATTGGATCCCTCATACATTGCTGGTGGATGTGTAAAATGGTACAGTCACTTTGGAAAACAATTTGGCAGTTCCTCAAACAGTAAAACATAGAGTTACCATAGGCACCAACAATTCTATTCCTAGGTATATAGCTAACATAATTTAAAACGTAGTCACATAAAAATGAATGCTCCTAGTGGCATTATTCATAATAGCCAAAGATGGAAACAACCCAAATGTTCATCACTGATGAACAGATAAATACATGTGGTATAGCCATACAATGGAGTATTATTATTTGGCAATAAAAAAGAATGAACTACTGATACATGCTGCAACATGGATGAACACTGAAGGAAGGGAAAGAAGCCAGACACAAAAAATCACATATTGTATGAATCCATTTCTATGAAATGTCCAAAAAAGGCAAATCCATGGAGACAGAAAGTAGATTAGCAGTTGCCAGGAGCTGGGGGAAGGGGAAAAGGAGAGTGACTGCTAGTGGGTACACAGTTTCTTTTTGGAGTGATGAAAATGTCCTGTAATTAGATAATGGTGATGGTTGTGCAACTCTGTGAGTACAGTAAAAACCACTTAACTGTACACACACACACACACACACACACACACACACACAGGTCATTCTGGCTCTGTGTAAAGGATGGAACGGTGAGGGGCTTCCCTGGTGGTCCAGTGGTAAAGAAGCCTCCTTACAGTGCAGTGGACGCTGGTTCGATCCCTGTCAGGGAACTAAGATCCCACATGCATTGGGGCAACTAAGCCCGCGCGCCACAGTTACTGAGCTCGCGCTCAATTAGAGCCCACGTGCTGCAAACTACAGAGCCCACGCGACCTGGAGCCTGCGCGCCGCAGCTAGAGAGAAGCCGGAGCACCACAACAAAGAGCCCGCGCGCCTCAACGCAAGATCCCACATGCCTCAACGAAGATATCCTGCGTGCTGCAACTAAGACCTGATGAAGCCAAAAATAAATAAATAAATAAAACAAACAAAAAAAAAGGATGGAGCAGTGGGGTCAAGGATGGAGGCTTTAGAGATCCTGGTAAGAGTTATTGGAGAGGACTTCCCTGTTGGCGCAGTGGTTGAGAATCTGCCTGCCAATGCAGGGGGCACGGATTCGAGCCTGGTGTGGGAAGATCCCACATGCCGCGGAGCAAATAGGCCCGTGAGCCACAACTACTCAGCCTGCGCGTCAGGAGCCTGTGCTCCGCAACAAGAGAGGCCGCGACAGTGAGAGGCCCGTGCACCGCGATGAAGAGTAGCCCCTGCTCGCCGCAACTAGAGAAAGCCCTCGCACAGAAACGAAGACCCAACACAGCCAAAAATAAATAAATAAATTTAAAAAAAAAAGTTATTGGAGAGAGGCAGAGGCAGTGGTGATAGACTTAAGAAGACTGATTGCAGGGATATAGAGAAGGCAGTATACCACAATGGTTAAAGTTGTGGGCTTTAAAGGAAAACACACCTTAATTCCAACCTCAGCTCTGCCACTTATGAGTTGTGTGATTTAAGGTTAGTTCCTTAACCTATCTGAACCTCAGTTCCCTCATTTATAAAATGGAGGAGATAAAAATAGATCTACCTTGTAGGGTTATCATGAGGATTTGTTCGTTTCTTTTAAAAATAGTTATTGAGTCTACTATGTGCTAGACACTGTTCTAGGTACTGAGGATACAACGGTCAACAAAACAAACAAAACTCTGCCTTCATGCAGCTTATATTTCAATGGGGGAAGAGTGACAATTATATAAACTATATATAAAATTATAAATAAATAAATAATATATATTTATAAATTATAAATATAATTTATAAATCATATTTTCTCCTTATTTACTTATGATTGTATACATATATACACATACCTATGAATATGTATATATATAATCATAAGTTGATAGGAGAAAAATATATTTGGGAAGGAAGAAAGATAGATGGGAGCTTATATGAGCTTATATGGGAGAGGCTGAGAGTCTAAGGGTGGTCAGAAAAGTCCTCATGGATAAGGAAACATTTGAGAAAAGACAAAGTAAGAGACTGACCAAGAGTATATCTAGGATGGGTGGCAATCAAGGTAAAAAGAACAGCAGATGCAAGTGTGGTAGCTAGAAGGGGATATGGAGTCAGGAGAGATTTTGTTTTTTAAGGTAAGAAATAACATAGCACTTTTTTAAGCTGATGGGATGATCCTTTGGAAAATGAAGTATTAATTATGTAGGTAAGAGAGAGGATTGCTGGAGCAGAGGGGAAAGGATTGATTTTTAGAGTACCGAAGAGAGGACTGGGTATGCAGGCATGGATGCAGGTGGGTGAGCTATCTGCTGAGAGGGAAAAGAAAGTGGAAGGTGTCAGAAGTTTGAGGAAAGAAAAGGTATGAAATAATCATTTAGGGAAAATGGATGGACTTTTAAAATAAAATGATTCCCAGGTAGCACTAACAGCCCACATAAGGTTAGTGGTGATGAATTTTAAGAGTCCAGTTGATATAGTTGTGGGTTTTTCTTCATCCACTTTCCCAAAGGTGGAGAGTAAGTAAAGAGTTAGATTGTCCAGCGTAGGGATTTTGTGAAGCAAAATAACAAAGCAAGACGGGGCAGGAGAGGAGAGGACATATCAAGGGAATGATGATAACATTGGACCTTGGAAGTGAAGTGGATAAAAAGAGAAGTGAGAGGACATGAAATGGGTAAGGAATGGTGAACAGGTGTTAGGATCACTAGATTGTAGGGCCAAGGGGGGAACCAAAGAACTGTTGGAGTGAGTGAGCTGGAAAGACAGGAGAGGTATAGAAAGATAAGAAAGATTATTGGTAGATTATTAATGAATGGAAACAATCCCTAAAATAATAGTAGTAGGGCTTCCCTGGTGGCACAGTGGTTAAGAATCTGCCTGCCAATGCAGGGGACACGGGTTCGAGCCCTGGTCCGGGAAGATCCCACATGCCACGGAGCAACTAAGCCTGTGCACCACAACTACTGAGCCTGTGCTCTAGATCCTGTGAGCCACAACTACTGAGCCCGCGTGCCACAACTACTGAAGCCCACATGCCTAGAGCCCATGCTCTGCAACAAGAGAAGGCACCGCAATAAGAAGCCCGTGCACCGCAACGAAGAGTAGCCCCCGCTCGCCGCAACTAGAGAAAGCCGCGCACAGCAACAAAGAGCCAAAGCAGCCAAAAGTAAATAAATAAAGTAAATAAATTTAAAAAAAATAGTAGTAGTAAGAACTCAAAGTGCTCACTATGTAGTGGGGAAGACAAGGCAGAATGAAATGAATGCTAAAGACAGGCACATGCAATGGCTGTAGCCAAAAAGAATCTTCAAGTAAGTGTGAGGGTCAGATAAAGGAATGCAGGCAAAGAAGGTGGCATTTGAGATGAGCCTTAAAATGGAGCAAGTATAGAGCATAGCCTGATATATCATAGCAGTTGTACCATGGCAGCGAGTGTTCAGGAAACAATGGCTGGAGCATGGGGTGGGAGCTAAAATGCCAGGCTAATGCCTGAACATTTTATGTAGGTAATAGTGACATTAGGGGCCTTCTATGTAATTGAGTCTACTTATTAGCGTGATATGAAGTCATATTGCTTTCTGTATTTTGATCAGTCTAAAGTCTTTCTTTTCCTTTATGTACTTAGGTCATATTTAGAGTTTTTACATTTCACTAGGATTTTCTGATTGTCCTTTTAAGATCACTTCCCCTCAAATGCACTGATACGGCTGTTTCTTTCCGAACAATGGACTGCCGCATGCCCATTCACTTTCTTTCCAATAGCCTTCAACTCCACCCCCCCAATGCTGGTAGGAAAGCCTGACAGTGATCCCTTATGGGTCTGAAGCTCCTGTGAGAAAGGTGTGGGAAATAGGCTGGATATGATCAGAATTATGCTGTCCAGAGCATTAGGACCGGTTGCAGCAGATAAGAGTGGAAGGCAAATTGTCATATTCTCCCAAGGTTGAGGAAGACGGAAGGGACACAGTCTTGCAACTGAGGTGTCACAATTTTTTCAGGAGCTCAGTATCAATATCAATGATGGGGTCAGTCTCTTTGCAAGCTATATTTATGATGTCATTTGAAGATATCACAACATCTTTCTTCACAGACTAACCAGATAAATGTTGAAACCATTACCTTCTCTGTCATTGTAGCTTTGGCCAAGTCCTTCCCCTCCTCTGGACCCAAGGTGCTATCTTTAAAAAGGGGGCTGCAGTCATCCTTCTCTAGGGTCCCTTCCAACTCTGACATGCTCTAAATTTTCCGTTATCATTTATTCTTTATTAAACTTGTGTGACAGGCGTTTTTCCAAGCATGAGACCCTCTCACCACTTCACTCCGCCTGCCAAACTCCTGTTATGAATTATGCTGGGCTTTTCTTCTGTAAAACATTTGCGAAAAGTTGTGCGTTACAGACGTAGAGAATGGACTTGACACGGGGAGGGGGAAGGGTAAGCTGGGACGAAGTGAGAGAGTGGCATGGACATATATACACTAAAAAATGTAAAAGAGATAGCTAGTGGGAAGCAGCTGCATAGCACAGGGAGATCAGCTCGGTGCTTTGCGACCACCTAGAGGAGTGGGATAGGGAGGGTGGGAGGGAGACGCAAGAGGGAGGAGATATGGGGATATATGTATACATACAGCTGATTCACTTTGTTATACAGCAGAAACTAACACACCATTGTAAAGCAATAATACTCCAATAAAGATGTTTAAAAAAAGAAAAGTTGTACGTTAGAAGGAGATTTATTTCTTGTAACACATTTGAGAGAAAATCATGTAAAGGGCTTTGTTTTTTTCCAGCAGCTGAAACAATAAAACCATCAGAATGACATGCAGCATCATTTTGTACTGCCCTCCAGTGGTAGCCCAAATGTCTTTTCCTGGTTGAAGTTTAAGGAATAAAATGTGTTTTCAGAGGAGCTCACATTATCTAAAGGTAGGAGAGTCTTAGAGGGCCTGAGGAAAGGGTATATCATCAAATCTCTCTTCTTAAAAAGGAGGAACTGAGGCCCATCATTGTTCTCATCACCATGCAAACCTATTCTAGTTTCTCCCATCTTCGAAGAGATATTTTACAACCCTGACTCTGGGTCTACTTCTCTGCTCCCCTTCACAGCCAAATTTCTCAAAAGGGTTATCTACATACTGTTTCTACTTACTCATCTCCAATTTATTTTTAAACTTTTTACTCTAAAATAATTCCTAACTTTCAGAAGAGTTGTAAAAATATTACAAAGAATTCCCATATACTCTTTATCCAGGGGCACCAAAAGTTAGTATTTTGCCACAGTCTCTTTATCTGTGTGTGTGTATATGTGTACATATGCACACATAAATATATAGATGTATGTGTGTGTGGTGGTGGGGGAGTTCTGAAACATTTGAATTGGAGCCTTTACCCCTAACACCCTAAGTACTTCAGTGTGTATTTTCTAAGAACAAGGACATTCTCTTACATACCTATACACCCCTCTCCCCACCCCCACCCCCAGTATGAAGATTACATTCAGGAACTTTATCACTGATATAATTCTTATTTATAGTCCACATTCAAAGTTCACTTATTGGCCTGATAATATCCTATATAGCAGTTTTCCATCCTATACAAGGTCTGATCCAGTGCTTGATCCCTAATCATGCATTGCATTTGACTGTCATGACTCTTTAGTTTCTTTTAATCTAAAATAGATTGTTATTCATGATACTGACTTTTTTTTAAGTACAGGTCATTGTTTTATAGAATTTCCCTCTATTTGGGTTTGTGTCCTATTTCCTTCTGATGAGATTTACATTTTTCTTTTTTTGGAGTGGGCAGGAATACCACCTATGGGATGGTGTGTCACGTGAGTAGAAATACGGAGTTACCTGGTCCCATTATTGATCGTATTCATTTTGATCAGTTGGTTAAGGTGGTATCTGCTAGGTCTTCACTAGTTAGTATTTTTTTGGCGCAAAATTTTTTAAAAATTTATTTTTGGCTGCATTGGGTCTTTGTTTCTGCCCATGGGCTTTCTCTAGCTGCTATGAGCGGGGGCTTCTCATTGCGGTGGCTTCTCTTCTTGCAGAGCACAGGCTCTAGGCGCGCAGGCTTCAGTAATTGTGGCATGAGGGCTCAGTAGTTGTGGCTTGCAGGCTCTAGAGCGCAGGCTCAGTAGTTGTGGTGCACAGGCTTAGTTGCTCCGTGGCATGTGGGATCTTCCTGGACCAGGGCTCGAACCTGTGTCCCCTGCATTGGCAGGCGGATTCTTAACCACTGCACCAAAAAAAAAAAGTTAGTATTTTTTTCCTATGTAAATAATGAGTAATCTGTGGAGAGGTATGCTGAGACTATGTAAATATCTTGTTCCTCGTCAAAACTTTTGCCCAAAGGTTTCCACATTCACCGATAATTCTTGCCTGAATCAATTACTATGATAGCTGCAAAATGGTGATGCTAGGGAATTCCCTGGTGGTCCGGTGGTTAGGACTATGTGCTTCACTGCTGTGGGCTGGGTTCCATCTCTGGTCGCGGAACTAAGGTCCCACAAGCCGTGCAGCCAAAAAACAAAAAGATGGTGATTCTATAACTCCATTAGTCCATCTACATTTTTTTAGTTAGCATTCTATTGTAAGCAAGATCTTTCCCTTCTCTCTTATTTATCTATATATTTGTTTATTATCACCAGTAAAATAAAAAAAACAACTCATGAATGCTTATTTTATTTAATAGGTTATAATCCATCATTGTCATTATTCATTTTATTGTTCAACTTGTCCTAGATTTGGCCATAGAGACCCCCTTTAAGCTGGCTTCTGTGTCCTTTTAACACATGCTCATTTTTTTTTTAGCATTTCCTTGCTTTCTGGTATAATACCGTGTTCCAGGTTCATCTAGTATTTTCCCTGTCTAGCCTTGGAAATCATCCCTCTCTCCAAAAGAGCACCCCTTTAGGTGGGGAATGCTATTTAGAAGCCGAGATCTGGGCACCAGATATATCCATTGCTACTGGGGAGTAACTGCTTCTAGGCCCTTTAAGTAAACAGAGCCAAGGAGGAAAGGCAGCTTAAGATAGTTCAACTATTTTTAATCATGAATTCAGTACTGGTACCTCTAATTCCAGTTCAACACCACAGGGTTCTTTCTCCAATTCCTGATTTGCATCTCCCTTTTCCCACAGTGAGAACTCTGGCTCTCAACGGCATCAACGTCTTATTTTCATTTGTTCAGTGTTATGATGTACACCAAATAGTTTCAGAATTGCTATATCCATTCCACTAAAGAAAACAATCTTTTTTTAAATTAATTAATTATTTATTTATTTTTGGCTGCGTTGGGTCTTCGTTGCTGCACACAGGCTTTCTCTAGTTGCGGCAAGCGGGGGCTACTCTTCGTTGCGGTGCGCAGGTTTCTCACTGCGGTGACTTCTCTTGTTGTGGAGCACGGGCTGTAGGCGCATGGGCTTCAGTAGTTGTGGCACACAGGCTCAGTAGTTGTGGCGCACGGGCTTAGTTGCTCCATGGCATGTGGGATCTTCCCGGACCAGGGCTCAAACCTGTGTCCCCTGCACTGGCAGGCGGATTCTTAACCACTGCGCCACCAGTGAAGTCCCCGAAAACAATCTATTAAATAATGTTCAATATTTGTTTGCATTTTTGTTTTGTTTTTAGACTAAGGGTATATAGTCAAAGTACTGTGTTCAAAAGTTATCCTGGGCTTCCCTGGTGGCGCAGTGGTTGAGAATCTGCCTGCCAATGCAGGGGACACGGGTTCGCGCCCTGGTCTGGGAAGATCCCACATGCCACGGAGCAACTAGGCCCGTGAGCCACAACTACTGAGCCTGCGCGTCTGGAGCCTGTGCTCCGCAACAAGAGAGGCCGCGATAGTGAGAGGCCCGTGCACCGCGATGAAGACTGGTCCCCGCTTGCCGCAACTAGAGAAAGCCCTCGCACAGAAACGAAGACCCAACATAGCAATCAATCAATCAGTCAATAAATAAATCTTTAAAAAAAAAAAGGTATCCTGATCGGTTTTTTATTTTCCTTCAGAATGGTTATATTACTTATTTAAATATAGTTAGTTTTATTTCTGTCTGTTTATATTCAGTTTTAGGATCCCTTTCATTCTTGTTGGTTCACTTTTCTTTTTTGAATATGTAAAAGCTAACATTGTCCAAAAGTCAGATCCATACACAAAACATATGGAGCACTTCACGAATCTGTGTGTCATCTGTATGTAGGAGTCCTGCCAATTTTCTCTGTATTGTTCCAGTTTTACTATACGTGCTGTCAAAGCAAGAACACCTCCAGTTAATTTGTCAACCTGTTGGATGCTGTTTGAAGTGTGACCCCCGACACACACACTTCACTGAAACTGCTCTTGTCAAAGTCATCAGTGAGTAATATTTTTCTATCCTTATCTTATTGGACCTTTCCACACTCTAAGCAAACCTCTCCAACAGTCTTGAAACGCTCTCCTCTCTTGGTTTTTGTTCCCCTAGTCTTCCGGTTTTACTCTCTCTTCTTCACAGGCCTCTCCTCATTCTCCTTGTCTATTCAACCACCCTAAAATGCGTTATTCCTCTGGCCTCCTGGCTCCCTTCATTTCCCTCTGTGTATTCTCTTCCTAGCCAACCTCAGCCATTTCTAAACCTTCAAATGCTGATTATGCTAATGACATCTAAATTGATATCTTCATCCCAGACCTTTCTTCTGGTTTCCAAACTTATAACGAACTGCCTAACTGACGTCTGCTTGGATGTCTCACTGACATCTACAGTGTAACAGGTCTAAAATAGAACTCCTCATTTCCCAGCCAAATCTGCTTCCCTCAGGCTCCTCCCTCTCAGTAAATATCAGTTCTATCAGGTTGCTGTAGCCAGAAACCTAGGAGTCATTCTTGATTTCTCTGTGTTCCTCAACCACAATGTCCAATCTATCTGTGATATATGAAAATTTTACCTCCAAAAATATGTCAAATGAGTCCATTTTTCTCTGTCTCTACTACCACCCCTTCACCCATCATCTCTCGCCCAGACTCCTCATCTGCCTCATAACTGGCCTCTCTTTTGTCTCCCACACATTCATTCTCCATTTAGTAGCTACCATGACCTTTTTAACAACAAAAAAACAGTACAAGCTTACATTTATGAGGTGTTTATTATGTGCCAGGACTTGCTACAAGCACTTTATATGTATTTAGTCTTTAAAACCACTCCATGAGGTAAAAACCAATTTACCTCAATTTTATAGAAAAGGAAACTGGAGCTCAGAGAGGTTAATTACTGCCCAAGATCACACAGCTGGTAAATGGTAGAACTTAGGCTTGGACCCAGAATGAATCTTTAGCCTTTGCACTTATCTACCACTTTATACTGGATCACGTTACTACCCAACCTCAAATGCTTTCATGGCTTCTCTCTACACAGGGACTAAATACCCAACTCCATTCCAAGGCCTGCTGGTCCTGTGACATGCTTCCTGCTTACCCCGCTAAATTCATCTCAGGCTGCTTCCCTTTCCTTCACTTCCCTCCAGCAACCTGGCTTGTTTTGTTTTGTTGTTGTTTCCCAGCTTCCTTGTACATAATAAGCCCTTTCTTACTGGCAGGCATTGCACAACCTCTGCCTCAAATACTCTTCTCTCTGGCTCCTTCTCATTCTACAGGTCTCACTTTAATGATCTGTTCTGAGAGAATTTCCCTCACCATGCTATTTCTTAAGTAGCTCCTTTCCTGGTATGTTCTATCTAAGCCCCATACTTGTTTTCTTTTTTAGCCCTTAAAACAATTTGTAATTATTTATTTGTTTGTTTACTTGTTTTGTCTCTCTTCCTTACTAAAATTAAGTGCTGTGAAGGCAGAAGCAGTGTCTTAGTCACTTTTGCATATTCAGAGCCTAGCACAGTGCCTAGTTCATAGAAGGGGCTCTAGAAATATTTGTTGAATAAACATATCTTTTTCTACTTCATAGCTTCTGTTTACTCATAATTTCTGCTTCCTCATCACTTTGGTTTGTGATAGAGACAGCCCAGGCTCTATCTCCTCCCACATATATCCTTACTCAATATCATAGTTTAGTTAGTTATAGTTTTTATTGCTGTTAATTGCCTCAGTCACTTCATGTTTCCTAAGTCAGATCCCTGAGAGAGAGATATTGATTTGTCCAACTCATTTCTTAGAAGCCAGTCCACATTTGTAGGTTGTTGGTTGCTTGCCTGCCTTTGGGGCAGATTCCCAGTCTTGGTCCAAACAGCTGTGCTGGGCAGGGTGTGGGTGGGGGTGGTCTGCACATTGCTGCTTCATTTCCTTTCTGGGACTTTCATCTTGAATCATAGCCCAAAGGATTGTCAGGCCAACCATTTGAATGTCCAGTGAAATGTTTTAAAGGAGCTTGATGATGATTCAAGTTCCGCCTAAGGCCGCACTGTGGGTGAGCTCTATGGGCTCTGGGATCCCAGGACACTTATCAAGCAGTGCCTAAAGATTTATGGAGCACTTACCATGTGCCAGGCACGCTGCATTACATATACTCTCTCAGTTCAACCTCACAACATTCAGGTGAGGTCGATATTATCATAATCCCCACTTTACAGGTGAGGAAACTGAGATTTAAGGGGTTTGGTCCCTGGGCCAAAGATCAAGATCTAGTAAATAGCGGTGCCAGGATCCTAATTTAGATCTTTCTAACTCCAAATTCCATCCTCCTTACATTACACTAGACTGTTTACCTTCTCCTTATCAACTGTGTCACCTTGGTCAAGTTACCTAATTTATGTGACCTTCTATTTCCTTATCAGTAAAACGAGGATATTAGTACCTAATTCATGGGATTATTATAAGTTTATGAGCAATCATAGCCTATTCCAATAAACATAGCAGCTTCGTTACTATCTTTCAGTTTAGTCTGAATCTAAATTTTCACATGTGAAAAGCAGAATTATCAACTTCAGTTGCCCATAAAGAACAGGATCTCCTGGGAGACTTTATCCTGCTGGCAAGTATTCCTAGTCCAAATTATAAAGACATAGGGCTTTGAGGGGGACAACAGTTATTCTCTAAGGAAACAGAGAAATTCAATGTACTTCAGAGATGAAAAATAACCTGCACTCAACCTAGCCATAATGTAGCAGAGTGGAAATTGGTAAGCGCTCAGTATAAAGATTTGAATATGTGTCTGACAAGCCTAAGACTTTCTCCAAGGCCAGAGCATTTTACATTATAATCTTCTGTAATCCTACCACAGCTTTAAGTGGTGGGTCTTCTTATGACCTCCATTTTTCAGGCTCAGAGAGTTAAAGTGACCTGGGTAAGGTCACAAATATAATCTGAGGTAGAGAGGGAACTGGAGCCCAGTTTGGCACCATTGCAACAAGCTTCCAGCTGTGTGCAGTCTGGCACGTCTACTAGCGAGTTACCCTGCCCTGCAACTTCAAGATCATTTGGGTGGAAACTGACTCCCGGGTCAAACATGATCCTGACATCTTGTACATTCATTATTCTCAGAAAAGGAAAATCAGTTCTACAGACATCAGCACAATTTAGGGAGAATGCTGGCTAGGATGGTAGTTCCCTATGTAGCAATACAGATAAATACCAATATCTAAACTAATGATACCATGTGAGGAATGCAAGAGCAAGAATAACTAATCTTTGTACAGCACTGTATGATTCACAAGGGACATTCATATCTATTACCCAGTTTGCTCCTCATATCACCCCTTTGAGATAGGTATTATCATTGCCATTTCACAGATGAAGAAACTGGTTTTAAAAAGTTGAATTAGTATGAAGAAGTGGACATATATTGTTGTATGGCCTTCATTCCTCCTTCTTTTGAAAACAGTACCTTGTGTTTCCTTTGGAGATCAAACACCTTCTACTTCAGCAACAGTGATTGGATCAATGTGCGCACATGATGCATCAGATCTTTGAGCATCACCCTTAGAACTTTTGTTTGGGTTTTTGTTCAAACCGTTGAGATGGAGGAACTCTCTTAAATCTATGGGTATGATTCTGAAGTGAATGGCTACCACCACAAGAAAAAAAATTATGTATGAATTTTAGACCTGCAGAAGTTTAATGGGCAGAAGACCAAAACAGACATTTCTGCAAAGAAGACATACAGATGGCTAATAAGCACATGAAAAGGTGCTCAACATTGCTAATTATTAGAGAAATGCAAATCAAAACTACAATGAGGTACCACCTCACACTGGTCAGAATGACCATCATCAAGAAGTCTACAAATAGTAAATGCTGGAGAAGTTGTGGCGAAAAGGGAACCCTCGTATACTGTTGGTGGGATGTATACTGGTGCAGTCACTATGGAGAACAGTATGGAGGTTCCTTAAAAAACTAAAAATAGAGTTACCATATGATCCAGCAATCCCACTTCTGGGCATATATCCAGAGAAAACTCTAATTCAAAAAGACACGTGAACCCCAGTGTTCATAGCAGCACAAATTACAATAGCCAAGACATGTAAGCAACCTAAATTGTCCATCAACAGATGAATAAAGAAGATGTTATATATATATATATATATATATATATATATACATATATATGTATATATATAGTGGAATACTACTCAGCCATAAAAAGAATGAAATACTGCCATCTGCAGCAACGTGGATGGACTTAGAGATTACTATACTAAGTGAAGTAAGTCTGACAGACAAAGACAAATATCATGTGATATCATTTATATGTGGAATCCAAAATATGATACAAATGGAACTTATTTACAAAACAGAAACAGACTCACAGACATAGAAAACAAATTTGTGGTTACCAAAGGGGATAGCAGGGGGGAGGGATAAATTAGGAGTTTGGGATTAGCAGATACAAATTACTATAATACAAAATAGATACACAACAAGTTCCTACTGTATAGCACAGGGAACCATATTCAATATCTTGTAATAAATTATAATGGAAAAGAATATGAAAAAGAATATACATGTATATATGTATAACTGAATCACTTTTCTGTACATCAGAAACTAATACAACATTGTAAATTACCTATACTTCAAAAAAAAAGAAAGTAGAAATGGAGGTTAAGAAAAAAAAGTGTGTAGCACGTGGATGGTAGGATTAACTCTTTTTTTTTTTTTAAAGAAATTCACGTTCCTTTATTTATTTATTTATTTATTTATTTATGACTGTGTTGAGTCTTCGTTTCTGTGCGAGGGCTTTCTCTAGTTGCGGCAAGTGGGGACCACTCTTCATCGCGGTGCGCAGGCCTCTCACCGTCGTGGCCTCTCTTGTTGCGGAGCACAGGCTCCAGACGCGCAGGCTCAGTAATTGTGGCTCACGGGCCCAGTTGCTCCGTGGCATGTGGGATCTTCCCAGACCAGGGCTCGAACCTGTGTCCCCTGCATTGGCAGGCAGATTCTCAACCACTGCACCACCAGGGAAGCCCGGATTAACTCTTAATATATAGCAATTATGTTAAATGCAAATAAATTAATCTCACTAATTGGATTTTTAAAAAATATATCCAACAGTAAATTGGCTATCAAAGACACACTTAAAACATAAGGAGATGGAAAGACTAAAAATAAAAAGATGAAAAAAGATACACCAGGAAAATATGAACTGGGTTGTGACCATAGTATCTGTCAAAAAGGAATTTTAGTCTCAAAGGGTAAGAAGTGATAAAAAGTCGTTACATATTCATAAAAGAAACAAACACATAAATGTAATAGGTAAAACACATAGATGCACCTAATTATACAGTCTTAAAATATAGAGAACTGCAGGAAGAAATAGATAGAAGCATAATTGTAGCAGAAGATTTAATATCTCCCTCTCAGAAACTGATATATCAAGGCTTAAAGTATAATTACCATATTTCATCAATTCTATACCTCATACAAGACTGGCTTGAGGAGGATTAAAGATATAATAAATGTGAAAAATAAAATTATAAAAGAAAAACATAGGAGACTATTACAGTTTGTGACTGAGGGGAATGGAAAAGCAAAACCTATTATAAAAAGCACAAACTATAAGACAATAATATTGATGAATAATAAAGATTTCTATTCACCAAAAGACACTGTAGACAAAGTAACTAGATGAGAGAATGAGAAAAGGTGTATGAAATATTTAATACACAAAATACTTGCAAATAAGTAAGAGGGTAGCAACCCCTAGAAAGAAAATACGCAAAAAACATGAACAGAGAGGAAATCCAAAAATCAAAAGACATATGAAGAGATGCTCAAAAATATCAGTGAAATGTTAATTAAAACAGCAGTGTACTATCGTTTTACATCTATTAAACTATAAAATATTGATAATGCCAGCTGGTCGGGTTGTGGGGATGCTGAAACCCTTATGCGTGGTGGTGGGAGTGTGGACTGGTGTAGCCTTGTGGAAAGCAATCTGACATAAATTATGCAAATCAAGAACTCATATTCTATGAGCCCACAGTTGCACTCCTGGGATATATCCCAAAGAAATTCTTATACAGACACAGAAACATATTCATTGCTGTGTTATTTATGATGGTGGAGACTTGAAGACAACCTGGTTGTCTATCACTGGGAGAGTAGACAGCTAAAATGTGGTAAATGTTCTGTCATTAAATATTATGTAGTAATCATCAAAAATGGATTAGATATACACACAGCAACAAGCAGGTATTTTATTTTTTATTGACATATAGTTGGTTTACAATATTATAATGGTTTCGGGTGTACAACATAGTGATTCAATATTTTTATACATTATACTCCATTTAAACTTATTACAAAATAATGGCTATATCGCATCTTCTTTATCCATTTATTTGTTGATGGACACTTAGGTTCCTTCCATGTCTTGGCTATTATAAATAATGCTGCTGTGAACATTGGGGTGCATGTATCTTTCTGAATTAGTGTTTTCATTTTCTTCAGATATATACTCAGGAGTGGAACTGATGGGTCATACGGAGTTCTACTTTTAGTTTTTTGAGGAATCTCCATACTGTTTTCCATAGTGGCTACACCAATTTACATTCCCACTAACAGTATACTAGGGTTCCCTTTTCTCCACATCCTTGCCAACATTTGCTATTTGTGCTCTTTTTGATTATAGTCATTCTGACAGGTGTGAGGTGATATCACATTGTGGTTTTGATGTGCATTTCTCTAATAATTAGCAATGTTGAGCATCTTTTCGTGTGCCTGTTGGAATCTGTATGTCTTTGGAAAAATGTCTGTTCAGTTTTTCTGCCCATTTTTTAATCGAATTGATTGTTTTTTTGACATTGAGTTGTATAAGCTGTTTATACATTGTGGACATTAACCCCTTATAAGTCATATCATTTGCAAATATTTTCTCCCCTTCAGTAGGTTGCCTTCCATTTTGTCAATGGTTTCCTTTGCTGTGCAAAAGCTTTTAAGTTTAATTAGGTCCCATTTGTTTATTTTTGGTTTTGTTTCTTTTGCCTTGGGAGACAAATCCAAAAAATATTGCTACGATTAATGTCAAAGAGTGTTCTGCTCATGTTCTCTTCTAGGAGTTTTACAGTTTCTGGTCTCACATTAAAGTCTTCAATCCATTTTGAGTTTATTTTTGTATGTGGTGTGAGAAAATGTCCTAATTTGTTCTTTTACATGTAGCTGTCCAGTTTTCCCAGCACCACTTATTGAAGAGACTGTCTTTTCTCCATTATATATTCTTTCCTCTTTTGTTGTAAACTCATTGATCATAAATGTGTGGGTTTATTTTTGGGCTCTCTATTCTGTTCCACTGGTCTATATGTCTGTTTGTTTTGTTTTGTTTTGTTTTTTGCCAGTACCATGTTGTTTTGATTACTATAGCTTTGTAGTATAGTCTGAAGTCAGGGAGCATGAAACCTCCAGCTTTGTTCTTTTTTCTCAAGATTCCTTCGGCTATTCAGGGTCTTTTGTGGTTCCATATAAATTTTAGGATTGTTATAGTTCTGTGAAAAATATCATGGGTATTTTGATAGGGATTGCATTAAATCTGTAGATTGCTTTGAACAGTATGAACATTTTATCAATATTTAATTCTTCCAATCCATGAAAACGAGTATTTTCTATTTCTTTGTGTCATCATCAATTTCCTTCATCAAGATTTTATAGTTCCAGAGTATAGTTCTTTCCTCTCCTTGGTTAAGTTTATTCCTAGGTATTTTATGCTTTTTGATACTGTTTTAAATGGAATTGTCTTCTTGCTTTCTTTCTGATAGTTCATTATTAGTGTATAGAAGAGCAACAGATTTCTGTATATTAGTCTTGTATCCTGCCACTTTAGTTAATTCATTTATTAGTTCTAATAGTTTTTTGGTGGAGATTTAGGGTTTTCTATATACATAGGGTCATGTCATCTGCAAATTGTGAAGTTTTTCTTCTTCCCTTCCAATGTGAATGCTTTTTATTTATTTTTCTTTTCTGATTGCTATGGCTAGGACTTCCAATACTCTGTTAAATAGAAGTGGCAAGAGTAGGCATCCTTGTCTTGTTCCTGATCTTAGAGGAAATGCTTTCAGCTTTTCACCATTAATTTGTTAGCTGTGGGCTTATCATACATGGCCTTTATTATGTTAATATATATTCCCTCTATACCTACTCTGATGGTAGTCTTTATCATGAATGGATGCTGAATTTTGTCAAACGCTTTTTCTGTTTCTATTGAGATGATCATGTGATTTTTATCCTTCCTTTTGTTAATGAAGTATATCACACTGATTGATATTGAACCATCCTTGCATCCTTGGAATAAATCCCACTTGATCATGGTGTATGATCCTTTTTATATATTGTTGAATTCAGATTGCTAATATTTTGTTAAGGATTTTTGCATCTATATTCATCAGAGATGTTGGCCTGTAATTTTCTTTTTTTGTAGTGTCTTTGTCTGGTTTTGGTATCAGGGTAATGGTGCCCTTGTAGAATGAATTTGGGAGTGTTCCATCCTCTTCAATTTTTTGGAAGAGTCTGAGAAGGATAGATATTAGCTCTTCTTTATGTGTTTGGTAGAATTCCCTTGTGAAGCCATTCTGTTCTGATTTTTGTTTGATGGGAGGTTTTTTTTTTAATTACAAATTAAATTTCACTACAAGTGATTGGTCTTTTCAGATTGTCTATTTCTAACAATGCATTTTAAAAACTCAGTGCATAGTGAAAAATATGAGGAAACAAAATGAGATTTAAACACTATACCATTTACATAAATTAAAAATACACCCAGGGCAAACAAAAATTCATATTTTGTAAGAACATATGCAAAAAAAAGCTTTACATCCGATAGAACTTAGTTGCTTGTGTGGGGAAGGGAAAGGCAGTAAAAGAGAAAAAAAAAAGTAACAAATAAAATTTAAAAGTGATAATCACTGACCAAAGAGGATAAAGTGCCATGTACTGAAGAGTGTGATTAAACCACTTCAACCCAAAGTCAAACCAGTCAACCAATGAATAAACACAAAACTGGAAGAAAAAACAATAAATATTGCACAGATGTCTCTGGATTTGGGAATAATTAAAATTTTTTACTTTTTTCTTAATGTGTTTGTAGATATGAATTTTTTTACATTGAACATCTGTTACTTTTGAAAATTAAACATATAAACAGAAGTTCAAAAGAAAAACTCAATCTAGAGGAGTACGGTTCAGTGGCAGAATGGTGGTATTCAAAAGACAAGTCCTAGCAGGAAACACAAAAATTTCAGTATGTGTGCAGAATGGATGGAACTATGCATGAATTTTTTCTAGTTAAAATTACATTAATTTCTGAAATAATGTTTGTACAATCAATCAAAATAAAGGTAAAAAATTAACAAAGGTAAAGCAGCAACTTTAAAAAATATATTCAAATGGATTTTTTTTTTTTTTTTTTGGCTGCCCGGCGCAGCTTGCAGGATCTTAGTTCTCCGACAAGGGATTGAACCTGTGCCCTCAGCAGTGAAAGCTCAGAGTCCTTAACACTGAACTGCCGGGGAATTCCCTCAAATGGATCTTTATTGTTTACTACTCCGTCAGAATTCTGCATGAAAATCAGTATCTTTATCTGGTGATACTTGAAAATATGTAACAACTGGTAGAACATATGCCTGACCAATCAGAGCAGACATTGGTAGTAAACAATGGCATCCCTAAAACATAGATTCCTCACACACCATCCCTGCAGCCCCAAAACAGGGTTTAGACTCAGTACCTGAAGCCTTGCTCTTTTTCACCATGAGAAGACTCTTATGTTATAGAAACAGGTATAAAGGTGAAGGGTGCCAAGATATGCTACCCCAAAATATGCCACTTTGGCATAAGGGTTATTTTAAGCTAAAGGCACTTGAAAAACAGCAGATACAAAAGGGATACTTTGAGCTCCCCTTTCCTCCTGAATACAGGAGGTAAAGCTCCCATGTAGGAGCTGCCCTCCACGTACCAGGAGAAAAGAAACACTCATCAAGTTGAGAGCAAGAGAATTCTACACAAACTGACATTGTTAAAATAATTCTTATCTTCCTTTAGCCTCCCTGTACATTTTAGTTACTTTTCCACAATTGCCTCTCTTTGTTTAACCTAGTATTAAAGCATTTAGGTTTTGCCACTTCTTTGGGTCTTCATTTCCTTATGAGGGCTCCCGTGTCACATAAAACTTACATTGAATAAATTTGTATGTTTTTCTCCTGTTCATCTGTCTTACGTTAACTAAATTCTAAGGCCCAGCTGAAGACCCTAAGAGGGAAGAGGTAAAGTTTTGCCTCCCTGCAAAGGCAAGTTTTCCAAACCAGAACATTCCAAAGATTGTAAGGCCCAGACACTACAGCAGACTCCAACCTACGGGAAAGAAGGAAGAAGGAGTTCTTGCTGCTTCTCCCCGACCTCACCACCCCACTCCTGTCATACAGGTGCCCTACTCTTTGACTCTGAAATTTGGTTCACACATATCCTCCTCCGAAAGACAGACACATGTATTCTTCAAGAGCTGGTTCAAAAGTTACTTCCTTCATGAACTCTTCCCTGAAAGCACCAGTCAGAGTTTTGTTCATTCTTTTAACTAATATTTATTGAGCACCTACGATGTTCCAGACCTAAATTTGTAGCCCTGTGCTATCATATGATAATTGTGTCTGGGCTTGACTCTCCAACCAGACTGGGATTAATCCTTGGTGTAGTCCTAGTAAAATAAAGGAAGGAAGAGTCAGCATTTAATGCTCACAGCTGAGTTTGCAAATGTGAAAAATGAGACACAGAAAAATGAGACACAGAAAATAACTCCCACAGGCAAGTTAGATTACTTTCCTAAGGTAATACAGCTGATAAGTAAGTAGGGCCAGGAATCAACCATGGTGGCCTTGAACACCTGGCAACCACATTAGCTTCTTGTGAAAAGGCTGTCACACTTCATGCAACTGATTGTCTGTATGTTTATTTTTTGAGAAAATTTTTAAAAGAGGAAAATTACTTTATGATTACTTTTGTTAAAAGGGTATTTTTTCCATGTGAGACTTGCCTACTATCTGTACTCAGTCGTAATAGATATTTACTCACTCATTCAACAAACAGCCTAATGCAATGGAAGGATAATCTTTGGAACCAGACAAACTTGAATTCAGATACAGGTCCCGCCCCTTACTGGCAATTTGACCCTGAGCAAGTGACTTGCCTCCTCTTAGCAGTTTCTGCATCTGTAAAAGGAAGATAATAATGGTATCCTCTACAATGGCTGTTCTGAGGATTAAATGAGCACATTGCAGTAGTTGCTCAAATTTATAGGAAAGTGCTTTGTGATCTGTAAAGAGCTATGTGAATGCATATAATGATATTGTGAGCCGATGGTACAGAAAGGATAACTGTAAAACCAGCAAACCTGCAAACAAGTAATAATTAATTAAAAATTATGGCACAAAACAGCAGAGAAGCAAAAGGAGTTTCACAAAGTATCTTTGTTTATGTTAAGAGGAAGTCTGATTTTGTTTTTAAGTGCTTGATACACCTGCAAGAAGAAAACATCAAGCATCATTGCCCACAAATACAGCTATCAGAACTGCTCAGTAAATACTAGATAATACAGATATTTAAACAAAATAAAATCACTGGATATACTGGAATAAGTTGAAAGTGAGGCTCAAGTTTATACAGAGGCTTTTTTACTGTCAATTAATTTTATAAATACCATGATAATGATAAGTAGTAATAGCTACTATTTGTTGATTGTCTTTTTATATCAGGCACTTTGCACACATAGCTAATTTAATCCTTACAGCAGCCTCATGAAACAGGAATTATCACTCCCTTTCCACTGACAAGGAGAGAGAAGCCCCAAGAGGTGATGGGACTTTCCCAAGGTCATACAGAGCAAAGGAGATGGGATAGAAATCCAAATTCAATGTTCATTCAGAGAGAGCAAGTAATTTTGCTCCCCAGACTTTGCCAAACCATGAACATTCTTCCTTCTAAGCAACGTCATTTGCCTCTGAGTAGTAACCACTTTTTACCCAGTTATAGTTCATCCTTCTGACCAACACGGACTTCTACATTTTTACCCAGAAATGCTCTTTCATCATCATCTTCCTTCAGCTGCCTGTAATTTCCTGGTTCCTCAGCAGAATCCTCTTCACTTCCCTCTTCTTCAATTCCCCAGATGTCATCTTCCCTTTCCTCCTCCTTTTCCTTTTTCTTCTTGGCCTCTTTTTCCTGTTTTCTTTTTTCCATTTCTTCGTACAGTTCTCTCCATTGCTTCTCTATGTCCTATTTAGAGTGTGGAATTTCAAAATAATTTACAGATGGTATAAACAAAGTTAACTCACTTTAGAAATGTCTGGCATCTTCCCACACTCTTAAAGATTTCTGGTATGGTGTTTATTTACCTATAAGTTTTCAGTATGTGTTGGGTGGAGAGAAGTGTGTGTGTGTGTGTGTGTGTGTGTGTGTGTGTAATTTGTTCATAAATAAAATGGGTTCAGATTAAACAAACATCTACTTAATGCCCACAGCATTGCTAAGCATGGTGTGAGGCAGTCTACACACATTATTTCTATTCCTTACAGCAATGTGTGAAGTGTTACTGCTCCCACCTTCTAGATGAGGAATATGAGATTCAGACTGATTAAATCAGTTCCCCAAGCTATATAGTTAGTGAGTGGTAGAACTAGAATTAGAAACCAGGTTTTCTGGTTCTGAGTCTGGCCCTCTTTCTGCTAAATCACAGTAAAACAACCTTTATGGAACTCTTTGAATTTGCTTTTGAACTGTAGCCAGTACAAATTTGCAGTCAGAAATGGGACTTCTGAGTTCTCTAATGTGTTCATCCAGGTGCTAGAATTTGATCTTTAGAGCTGTCTTCATAAATTTTACTACTCAGAGGCGCCTTAAAGAAAGGACACAGTCCTTGGGACTTCCCTGGTGGCACAGTGGTTAAGAATCCGCCTGCCAATGCAGAGGACATGGGTTTGGGCCCTAGTCCGGGAAGATCCCACATGCCGTGGAGCAACTAAGCCTACGTGCCACAGCTACTGAGCCTGCGCTCTAGAGCCCGTGAGCCACAACTACTGAGCCCAGGTGCCGCAACTACTGAAGCCCGCGCACCTAGAGCCTGTGCTCCGCAACAAGAGAAGCCACCGCGGTGAGAAGCGCGCTCACCGCAACGGAGAGTAGCCCCCACTTGCCGCAACTAGAGAAAGCCCACGCGCATCAATGAAGAACCAACGCAGCCAAAATAAAATAAATTAATTTATTTTAAGAAAACAATATTAGATGATAACCTCAAAGTAAAAACAAAACAAAACCAGACTAAGAAGTGTAAAAAGTCTCATTTTTATTTTTTCCATGATGACTGTGTCAATGCTTCTTTGAAAATGCTAAGTATCAAAGTTCTCTCAAAAATTTCTTTTTAATGCCTGTGCTTTGCTGGTGCTCTAACCAGGAGCCTCGTCTGCCTTTTGGGTAATCAAGCATTGGCCACAAACCTGCTTGAATCACCCTTCCTGCAGAACCAGGAGGTCTGGATGAAGGGTGACACCAAGAAGAAGCCATTGTCCTAAGTATCACTCCACCCGTAAAATAGTTCTAGGAGAGCAGGGAAGCTGGTAAACAGCACTAACATCTTGCTTCCTTCTCCAAGTCATCCATCAGAAATGGGTTCAGTGGCTCCCTTCTAGATCACCCCACTGTGAGCAGGGAGTGTGACACAGAAGGAGTGTGCATTCTAACTCAACAAGTTAAAGGCTGCATGTGACCTTGCACAGTTTATATATACTCTATGAATCTCAATTCCTACATCTGAAAAATGGGAATAACAATACCTGTCTTGCTGGGTTGTTTTGAGAGCTAAGTGGGAAGACTTGTGGAAGGTGTTCAGAGAGTCAAGTACAAGGTTGTAGATGTCCAATGAATACAAGTTCTTTACCCTGCCTCTCAGGGCCATGTAACCAGCAAATGAGACAATGACTGTGAGACTGATTTTTTAAATGCAGAGAACAGTGCACAACTGAGGAGTCAGACACCTGGAAATCCAAGTGAGGGAAAAATCTTACTTTTCTTATTCCCCAGGTCTTATTTCCAGCCTCTTCTGCAAACTCTTCATCATTTGTAAGAAGGAAATTGTCAAAGATGCAGCCTGATTTCACCTGTTGAAATGAAAACCCTGGGATTATTAGAACTAGGTCAAAAGGTTTTAAAAATCACCTGGAAGCTTTGCTAAATGCAGATTCCCAGGCCACGGACCCAGAGATTTTAATCAATAACTGAGGTGGAGTGAGGGAATACAAAGATGATTAAGAGCACAGAGGGTCCAGAATGCTGTACCACCTTAGCTGATCTGCTCTAGAAAGAAGTTACTTTACTGTTTCCCAAGGTTCTGTGTTCTCCAAGCCTGTGACCACTCTTTCATAGGGTTGTGAAGAAATTTTCCTCATTCTGCTAGGCTCCAAATTGCTGTCCAGTGGCTCTTGCCCCAGCTCAGATTGATAGTCTCTGCTGCCACTTATAGATGTCCTTTTTAAGGTTCTCTCCTCAATATAATCAGAAAAACTAAAAGAATACAGGGAAAAGAAAAGGTTTGACAAGAAGTGCAAGCACAATTTAGATTTTCTATTTTCTTAAAATAACATATTTAATATTTACAATTAAAGAAAAAGATGAATCAAGTCAATTGTATATAATAATTTCAGTGTTTATTAATGATAAAGGAACAGAATAGAAAGAGCAGCAGTCATGGAGTCAGACAGACCAGCTCAACCACATACTAGCTGTGTGACTTTGGGGAAGTTACTCAACTCCTCTGAGCCTATTCCCTCATAAGTGAAGTATTAAAAATAACTCCCTTGAAGTGTTGTCATGAGCATTAGAAATAATATATGTAAAGCATAGTGTCTAGCAGATAACAGTCATTCGATAAATGGTAATAGTTTTTATCATAACTTTTCAGTATCTGGATATGTTTCAAAAGAAACAAAAGGAGAGTCATTCCGGATTTTTTTGCTTTAGTATTATATGTTAAATAAATCAGCAAGTTAATTGTGTGAGAGCCGTTGTGTGACCACGAGAAAGTTTGCAGCATGAGTTATCATGTGTCCTTCCTCTAGGGTTTGAAAAAAGTTTTGTTTTGTTTTGCTTTTTTTAAATAAGAAAGACTTTTATTTGGCTTACATCATTCCCCCAACCCTGCCTTCAGCAGAAAAATAAATGACAAAATAGCCACTTTGAATAAAGATCGTTAATTTCCTCTGAGCCATTTAAAAAATTGGTTTTAATAATTCCTTATGCAACTTCACGATTTTTTTCTTTGGGTTTTTTTTTCTTTTTGTGAGTTGGGATTTATTTTTTGTTTTGTTTTTTTTTCTTTTTGAGCTGTCAGCAGTCTTGGTTAGGGAACTGCTCGTTTTTTGGCTCTTCCATTTTTTCTACTTGCACGAGAAATGTTTCCAATCTCCCCTGTTCTCTCTGGTGCTCACTTACCCCCATCCCCCCTACACTAAACTCCTGGCTCTGCCTCCAACTGAGAATCAGGACATGAGGGCCAGTCCTGCTTCCTACAACTCACTAGTGGAGGGACCTTGGTTACTCATATCTCTTCTGTGCCTCCATGCTTTTATCTGGAAAATGGAAGAAAATATAATTTCCCTGCTTTCTTCATACAGTTCTCAGGAGAAAAGAATATGTGAGAAAGCTTTGTGAGACTGTAAAGCCTAAAAAGTTAATTCACTGGAAGTTACCTGGTTTCCTGTGATGTCCCACTTGAATCATAAAATGGGAAGAGTATAGGTTTGGGCACTTACTAGCTATGGGATCTTGACAAGCCAAGTCGCCTCCCTAAGCCCTCCGCTTCCTGGTCAGTAAAACAGAGATGATAAGCCCTACCCTCCAGCCCCACAGGGCTGTGACACAGACCATATGACCTAAGGAATGTCAATGTGCTTTGCATTATGGCTGTTAGGCTATATTCATTGGAGTCACTACTCCTTCAAAGATCATAAGGAGTCCCAAAGCTAAGAGAAAGAATTTTCTTGTTCACTGCCATCTCCTCCTAGCCTCTGTCCTGATGAAAGAATGCAGTATCTTCTGCCTAAGGGAGAAATAAAAGGAAAGAAAAGAAAAGGGACTGTGTATGGGAGTGTAGGAACAGAGAACAGGATGGGTCAGGGACTAAGCAGGAAGATTAAGCAGCTTGCTAGGCTAGGACCTGATGCAGAGGGCGATGGACTCACAGAACATCTGGAAACCCGGGTTGGGGCAGGGCAGGTGAGAGAATTCCGGCCCATCTCTATGCTGAGAGTCGCTAGGCTTTTCCAATGAGGTGCAGGGACCCTGTGATAAACTGGATGTGTTGGTTTGGCTGAGTGGGTAGGGTGGAGTAGGACTTGGGAGTGCCAGACCCAACTAGAACTTAAAAGGAAAGGATGCCTGCAAGGGTGATGTCAGCGTTGTGCAGAACTGTATCACAAGACCAAAAAAAAAAAAAAAAAGAGATAATGCTGGAGTTTCAGAAACGTAGTCTCTCAGGATTCATCCCAGACCTGCTGGATCAGAATCTGCATTTTATTAAGATCTGAGTGATTCATACGCATGTTAAAGTTTGAGAAACACTCCTTCAGCATGGTTTAAATTCTCAAATAGAAAGGTTTGCCTACTTGAGGAGGAAGATAGAACTCAGAGCAATTAGTGTCAAATAATTTTTAAATTTTGTAGATGAACAAAGAAACTGTTTAAAGTGTGTGCCTTAATGTTTTCAGTGGAAAAAAAAAAACCCCAATGTATTTTAAGGGAACAATCAGATAAGGCATATTAATATGACCACATATTTTTTCAAGATGTAGGAAGTTCCTATTATTTATTAAAAAGGGACAACTGAAAACAAAAAGAGATAACAATGGGAATTTGTACAAACTGTATCCACATTCTTCAGATAAAAAAGGAACAAAAGAAGGACATATGTCTCTCTTCTTCCTTCTCTCCTGAACCCCTACTATGCACATGGTAATTTACATACTTCATCTCCTTACACTTGTGTGCTGGCCTCACTGAGTCAGGAAAACAAGAAAGTCAAAATAAATAAATAAACCAAGAAAGCTTCAAATTGGGGGTGTCTGTTCAAGAGACCTTTAGCAGCCTTGAACTGTAGAAATCACTGGTCAGAGACAGAGATTTCACTGGCTGTAGAACATTCCAGGATACACCCAAGGTCAAATGGCTGCAGTTTCTAGAGGCTCTATTGTACAGTGGGTGTAGTCAATAAACAAGGACTTTACGGGCTGACAGACCTTTGAATCCTGTCTCTCCCATGCACTAGCTGTGTGCTCTTGGGCACATCGTGTGACATTTCTGATTCTCAATTCTCTCAAACATAATACAGGGTAATAATAAGGGATATTAATGCTCACTTTCCCTTCCTCTCCAAGGGAATTCCAAGACTACGCATTGATAGATTGCAGTTTCCAAGAGGCCTCCTGGGCTAAAGCTTTCACTCTGGGGCAGGCACTTGAGGTGCTCTCTTTCTCCTGAGTTGGGAAAGAATCCTCCCCATTTTCAACATCAGGTCTCATTGGAAGAAAGCAACTCTGTGAAGGCCTGAGTATCTGAGCCCTCCTGTTTTCCTTCAAATCAGAGCCAGGAAAGGTAACTGGCAGAGAAGAGGGTGGCTAGGCCAGGATTTGTCATCATGGCTGGGATAATCAGTCCCAACATCTATCTGGGGATTTTAATATTTCGAAGTTTTACCACATCTCTGATTCCCTTTTATTTCCAGAACTACCCCAAGATTCACATAGGACCGGCCTAGCAGTATAAAGTATTGGAACACTGAATCTAGCCTCAGAAAGGCCTGCATTCAAATTCTAGCTTTTCTGCTTACCAGATGTGTCTTCAGGCAAGTTAGCTAACTTTGCTGAATGTCAGTTTTCACATTCAGAAGTAGGAGATTTCATAGTGAGAGTTAAATGGCATTTGCAAAGTCTCTGAAATAGTGCTTGGTACATGGTAGAGACTCAATAAATTTTAGCTATTATAATTATTAGGATGAATATAATTAATCCCATTTTAAAGAGGAACAGTTTGAGGTTTAGAAAGGTCAAGACTCACTCAAGTTTTGTAATTTCCAGCCTGGAGCTCTTTCTACTTTGTGGAAACTTTAGAGGGACTGTTCTTCCCTGGCTCTGAGCCCAGAGAGATTTACCTGCCAAAGGTCCAGGCCAAGGACACTAATGTTATAATAGTGACAAATGGTTGGGTTGGGCTTATATTCAGGGTTGTCTATTTCTGGATAAATCCACTCCCCCTGGTAACTGGGATTGTGAATGATCCGAGGTTTCCATTGTCCCTAATCAAAGCACCAAAGAGTGAACATAGCATTACTATTTTTCCATTCTTCTCATGCAATCAGAAAGATTAATCAACTAGGCATAAGGATTCAGAGCAGGATTCCTTGAGCTTCTCTCCCTTTCTTCGAGCTAATGCACAAGACTCTTCCAGGTTCCCCTTTCTACCCAGAGGGATAAGAACAAGGTAGCAGAGACCCATTCTGAGCCTGGTCCCAGCTCTCTGCATAAGTTTGTTCATGATGTTAAGAAAATGTAGCTTCACAGGGAACCGCCATCTAAGGACTCTGGACTTGGGGCCATTCTCTTCCTGGTGTGCAGTGTAGGAAACTGTGACCAAATAAAACAATGTTTGTTTCAGTCAGTATTATCTCTGGACCATTTGATAGTTGATTCCTTTAGTTCCCTCTCATTTCTGACATGAGGTCAGGACTTAGCCCTTAAAAAGAAGTTCCCCCACCCTCCCCCAACATGTTTGGCTCATTCATGTCCTACCCTTCCCCTTTCTGGACCACTTCTGAGACTTCCGGTTCCTGACCCCAGACCCATTTCCTGTTTTGATCATGTTCCTTTGACTGATTTCCACCACTCCGGACAAATTCCTTGCCTAGGGCTCCCTGGACCTCTGCCTCCCAGCATCAACCTTGACCAGACCACCTTCTCCCAGATAGGCACAGCCCTGAGAACACGGCCCAAATGAGGCTACAGTCTTATGGAGAAGGGGAAAGGAGGAAGATGACCACAGGATCTCAGAGTTTCTGTTCTGTAGATTAAAATTTACATCTCTTCTCTCTAGTTTCTCATACCGATTGGCAGGATAGACCCCCTCACCTTATACTTCAGGTTTGATATCAGGGGCTCTTCCCACTCCCCATTCATTGCCTCATTCCAGTCGTCTGGCTTCTTGGCTTCCAGGTCTGGGATGTATTCAAAGTCTTCCAAGTCCTAAAACAAAATGTTCCTCCATGAGGGCAGATGGGTGGGCCGGAATGAAACTGGGATACAGAGTACAGTAGGGTTGGACCTGGCGCCCTACGCCTGCCGCTCTCCTGTCCTCACCCCTGTGAAAGCCCAGCTCAGGACTCTGCAAACAAATCCAAAACATACAGGAGAGAAAAAGCCTTTAAGCAACTCCAGTGCCTCCTCATATTCTCTATCCTTCTGACCTTGACTACTTTAAGCTCAAATAAGATGGGAATTTCCCTTATCCTGGCCCTCTCCCTTCCCCAGTTATGTGCCCCAATTGTCAGAACAAGTCTTCTAGCCTGAGTCCCTCTTCCTGAAGGCCTCTATTAGTGACCTGCCTTGTACCCCAGCATGCTCCCAGGTCTGTATCAGTCCTCCTTTGTACCCCAGGTCCCTTCTATTTCCTAAGACAGAGCTCCAAGTCATGGCCTGTCCTAACGTTCATATTTCTTCTGCTCTGGAGCCTCCAAAGTTTTGCTCTATCTACCTGGCAGTTCACCTTGGTGCTGACCACTTCCCAGACTTACTAAAGGCTTTGCTGCCAAGCCCACTAGACTCACAGTCATTCAGCAGCATGAAGTTCCCTAGCTCCTGGGATGTCTCAGCTGTTTTGTGGTTCCTGAGACATTAACACTCAGCATCCTCTCCTGGGGGCTATAGACTTGATAGATCCCAGCCTATCTAAGTAGTCTCCAGCTTCTCCGGGTCTACTCAACAGGGAGCATAGAGGCCTGCAGCCTCTCCCCTCTCCCCCAGGCCTTGATCCAACCCTGACGACATCAGGTGCATGGTCCACACCAGGAGGGAGAGTCTATGGTTAGTCTGGCTGCCCTGAGCCTGCCTGTTGGGTCTGGAAGTAAACTAGTCCCTAATTCTCCCAGGGTGCTGAAGATCCAGACACTGCTTGATCATCTGCCTTAATTCCCTGACTACACCTCCCTCCCCCTGGGTTTGGAGCCCATTGAATCTCCCTACACATGGCTGGGCCACCGCCCACCTCTGTACAGGCCTCTCCTTACGGAATGGATTCCGGTTGCTGGGTGCCATGCTGCTCCTTGCTGAACCCTGAGCATCTCCTCTGCATGAGGGTGAACCTGCTCTGACCTCAGGAGCAGCAGCCCAGCAGGTGAGGCCCTCCATGACCTGGCTCCACCAGACCCTTCCAACTCATCTTCCATCACTCTCCACCTTGAACTTTATGCTCCTAAAATACTAAACTGCTGCTTTCAGTTCTTTACATAACCATGTTACTTTCCACTTAACTGATGTGCCTTCACTCCTGCTGTTCTCCGGGTCTGGAATATTTTTCCTCCAACTCAATTTCCCTTGCTGTAATGAATTTACTGTTTGAAATTCAGTACATGATTAACACATAAATGCCATGTATTAAGAACTTATTATGTATCAGGCACTAAATTATGTATATTGGCTCATTTAATCGTCACAACAACCTTCACATATAGGTATTATAATAATCCCTGTTTGTGAAATTTCACAGCTGTTATATTCCTTGCCCAAGGTCTAACTGCTTATAGGTGGGGTTTCGCAGTTAGTAAATGGTGGAGCTCAGATACAAACCATATCTGTCTGACCCCAAAGTCTATGTTTCCAATCCCTAGGTTAACCAAATCACTGAAGCATGCCTCCTCCTTCCCAGAACACCACCTGCACCCCAACTCAGCCTGAGTTAGGAGCCTGTTTGGGGCTCCCACAGGATTTGGCTTCCCTGACTCTCACCATTAATTACACAGTGTGACCTGCATCTATGTACTTGTCTGTATCCCTCACTAGATTCTGAGTCCCAGGAGGATTCTCAGTCCCTGGATTGTTCTATTCATAGCTGTATCCAGTACAGCTTTCCAGTGAATGATAATGAATCAGTGAGTATATTCCACATATTTCCCATATCAATAACTTTGGAATCAAAGAGATCCAGGTTCAAATGTTGGTTCTAATGCATGTGTGCCTGGGCAAGTCACTTCATTTTTTAAGCATCACTTTCCTTGTCCTCATAGAGGCTTCTAGCAGGGTCAGTAAATCCTCAATAAACATGAGGTGCCTCCCTCTTCCCTCAGTGCCTCTCTGGATACCAATATTTAGCTGGACACCTCCTTGAGGGAAAGATGCTCCCCGTTTCTGCTCCATTGTTCCTAGCTTCCTTTGCCCATCCCCACAGCTAAGATCCCCTCCTGCTTCCCAGCGCAACACCTCACCTCAGGTTTCTTATCTTCAGGATCCCCTATTTGTAGGCGTTTGTCCCATTTCCTTGGTTTCCGGGCATAGGGATCTTTTATCTTCCTGGGAGGCAAGAAGTCCCAGTTGTCCTCCAGGTCCCCAGCTGCTACTTGCTGGTTGTCAATTTTGACCTCATAAGTAGCATTGGGGTGAATAATCAGAGTGTACAGGTGAGTGTCTTTATTGATCTAGAAAGGGAACGAGGAATATTTCAGTCCCCTGTTGGACCTCAAGCATTAAATGCACCATCTAAAACAGACCCTCAGTTCCTGAATGCCACCTCCCACATAGTCACAAACACGCTTTTCCACATCCCGCATCCCATTGCTCTGGTTAACCCAAAAGAGGCTTTGGGTCTCATTCCCCTGAGTACACACTCCTCTGGTCTCACCTAGTTCCCATCCTTCCCTTCATCACAGCTCTGGTCATTCTTTGATCTTGTCTGTTTTTCTGTCTGTCCCACTAGACTCTGAGCTTCTCAACAGCAGGGATCGTTTCTGACTCATCTGTTGTATCTGCAGGTCCCAGCACAATGCCTACCCTGAGCAGGATCCCAGGGAGTCCCTGTATGCACAGTCCTGCTAGGGAAGGACTTGGCCCCAAACACAAGTTCTCCAATGAGCCAGGACCTAGGGGCTTCTCTAGACTCAGTCTCTGCCTCACCCCTGTGCTCTACTTGTGCCAAACTTCTTGCAGTGCTACTCTTTCTCAAGTCTCCTTGACTTTTCTCATGTGATTACCTCTTCTAGTAGCTCAATCCTCCCTAAAATTGTCACCTTCCTTTACAAGACCAATTCATGCTCATCATTCAAAACTCAGCACAGTAGAAACCTTCTTTGTGCTTCTCTGAAGCATTTCCTAAGGCACCAGCTTGGGTAGGGGGCCTCCTCTGTGCTCTCACAGACCCCAATCAGACTAGGTAGTCATTCTCCTTTGCTTGACTCTTACCGTTACTGGACTCTGAGTTCTGTGAGATTAGAGGCCATGCCTGGCTCACTCTATCCCCAGCCCAAGGCCCAGCACAGAGTTGGCATTCAGTGATTTCCTGTTGAGTCGCTGATGAAATCCAGCTATTATCCTCCAGCCAACCTAGATCTCTCTAACCCTGATGTTACTAAGGTAAACTCACCACCCATTTCTAAGTCCAGCACTCCCCACCTCCCCCGTCTCTTCCAATATCTAGCAGTGGGGAAGTGGGCCATGGCAAGCATTGTTCCAAGAGATAAGCTTACATGACTTCCTAGGCTTTCAGATCAATTGCTTCTATGTGAAATCCTGTAATTTACAGCACTTCTCTGGGTCTATTTTCTAATCTGCAAAATGGAGATGATAGTACTTAATTTATAGGGGTGTTGTAAGGATTAAATGAGATAACAAATGCAAAATGGTTATCCTTCCCCCTAGGCTGAAGACCAGCCCACACACTCACCCTGCGCTTGATGGTCTTGTTGTTCTCATGGTATTTCCCTTGATAACGAGGGATGACTTGTACTTTGTTGTTGCCAAAGCCACAGATGTCAGGGCCTAGAAATTAAATCCCAATACATGATTTTACATCACTTTTAGGCAGTTTGCCTGTTTTGTGGCTAAGACAGACATAGCAGGAAAGAGATAGCACACACAAATTTAGGATTATTTGAGGAGAATTTAATAAAGAGACTATTTTAATTCTTTGTTTTGTTTCGGGTTTTTTCTGTTTTTGTTCTTTGTTTTTTTTTTTTTTGGCCACACCATGCGGCATGTGAGATCTTAGTTCCCCGATGAGGGATCGAACCTGCTTAAAGGGACTATTGTAAATGGTGGGGGCAGGACATTGAGAAAATATAAGGAATAATGCTATGCTCCAGGCTATTCCCATCCCTAAGCTTGAAGGGGCTAGGAGAAGGGGCAGTTACCAAAGCCCCCAAAAAAAAGGAGTTCAGTAGAGAGGGCAGCCAGGAGATAAGCTGTGACTTTCAGTCAAGGGACAGAACTCTCCTCCCTCCCTGTGATCTTCTGCCAGGGTTCCATTGACCAAACGCAACTGGAAGCCCCTCCTGTGCCAGGCACTTAATACCACGTCATTTAATTCTCACAAGGAGGTATTACTATCTCCACTTTTAGTTGGGAAAATTGTGGCCCAGAAAAGTCAAGCAACTTGCACAAGGTCAAACAGCTAATAAGTAGCATTGCTGGGCTTTAAACCCAAGTCTAACTAGAAACAGAGCCTGGGGCTCTTCCTGTTTTGTGAAAACTTTAGAGGAAACTGTTGATTTGTGAGTCCAGAGAGCTTAACCTGGCAAAGGCCCAAGAATAGGGTTTTTTTTAATATAAATTTATTTATTTATTTATTTTTGGCTGCGCTGGGTCTTCATTGTTGCGTGCGGGCTTTCTCTAGTTGCAGCGAGGGGAGGCTACTCTTCATGGCAGTGCGCAGGCTTCTCACTGCGGTGGTTTCTCTTGTTGTGGAGCGCGGGTTCTAGGCTCGTGGGCTTCAGTAGTTGTGGCACATGGGCTCAGTAGTTGTGGCTCGCTGGCTGTAGAGCGCAGGCTCAGTAGTTGTGGCACACGGGCTTAGTTGTTCTGAGGCATGTGGGATCTTCCCAGATAGGGGATCAAACCTGTGTCCCCTGCATTGGCAGGTGGATTCTTAACCACTGTGCCACCAGGGAGGTCCCACCAAGAATAGGTTTTAACCTAGTTTTTCTACCTAATTTCCCATGCTATTGCTCTCTGACTATCCTAAACATGTGCCTGCGTGCACCACACTCACAAACACACACACACACACACACACACTCAGTGTGCTCTAGCCACACTGGTCTCGTTTCTCTACTTGCATTTGAATTTCATGTCTCTGAGCTTTTGTACACACAGTTTCCTATGCCCAAATTACATTTCCTCTATCTCCTTTTCTGCTTATTAAAATCTAACTCATTCTTCAAAGAATAATTAATACCTTTTCCAAAAAGCCCCCAGGTGGACTGAGTCATGCCATCTTTTGTGATTTCATAACTCCTCATCAATACCTTTGTAAAAGTATGTCTTCATTCTGCCTTTTAAAAAATGATGCATGTGCCTGTGTTCACACCAAGCAGAAGGCAAAAGGGTAAAGTAGAAAAAGCGCAGGCTTTACAGCCAGGCAGTCTGGGTTCAAAATCTGACTTCCCACTTACTCATCTTGTGCAAATTTCTTGCCTTTGTTTTCTCATCTGTAAAATGGAGATGTTAACAGCCCAAACTTGTTGGGTTTTTTGAGCATCAGGTAAATAATATTCATTTGAAAAGGAAAAAAATCACATTAAAAAAACCTATTTCCAATTTCCCTACTACAACCACCATGTACATTACAGATATAAGCGCCTTGTGAGAAGGGTAGATTCTGAAAAAAATAGTGATGGGCAGACACATGTTTTAGACCCCCATAGTGCTTTATTGGTCTACCTAAGAAAGGGATTGAAAAATAAGAAAGAGATTGAAAGATAAGAAAGAGAGTTGAGGGAGAAGGGATTCAGACAGAAAAAGGACGAAGCAGCTGAAGAGGAGGATTTTGGCGAGGGCAAGAGAGAGATCTGGAGCTCCCTGGGAAAAGAAAAAACATCTAGAGAGCATTTTAAGGAAATGTTGATTTATGATGTGTAGTTTAACCCTTTCCTCTGAATTTGTGCAAAAACCTTCAGTAAAATCCACATTCTTCACCAATGATTTGGGAGTTGGATTAGTTGCTGTTGTTTCTTGGTTTTTTAAATATCAACTACATTGAAACTGAGCTAAGTAAGAGCTGGACTGCCCCCAAGGAGGCCCAGTATACTGAGGTTACAGATGCAACACTGGATGCACTACAGATGTTGGATAAAGGTGATTTCCCTAACCTTCTGTGCCTTTCTCTCCCTGAGGGCAGGAACCTCCTTCAGAGCACAAAGCCTTATTGTAATAGGTACATTTGAGAGTATCTACACAGTTTCTGATCCCTTTCTCTTTTTCTTAGAAATGGAAAGTGTCTCTCTGTACTGTAGCCTTGTTAATACCATGTGACTCTTCACCTCTATATTAACATTTAGGTTTAGAGTTGCTTTTCTCAGGTCTTCTAAGAGTCTTACCACAGAGGGAGGTGGAGCTATCACATTAGAAATTTCCTGTTCCAAAGAATATGAAAAAGAATGTGTATGCTCGTATGTGTGTGTGTATATAAAAACTGTACATATATAACTGAATCATTTTGCTGTACAACAGAAATTAACACATGGTAAATCAACTATACTCCAATACAATAAATTTTTTAAAATATAAATTTCCATCTGAGCCTTTTCTACAACTGCAGTGGCTCTCATTAAGACCTCACAGGGCTGACAGCGACTACTGTCAGAGAGCTTACCAAACATGATGTAATACTCGGATTCTGAATGCATATCCTCCTGGTTCAGGGTGTCAGGAAAGAGTTTCACGAACCCGCCACCGCAGTGGACGCCTTGCTTGTGTTTTATTGAAAACTGAACCACCAAGGTCTCGTTCTCATTGCTGAATGGTTTGAACCTGGTGGAGAGGGCATAGAACTTGGCATCTTCACTGGTCTGGAGACCTGAGAGCAGAGAGCACAGAATCTTTAGATTTAAATACCCTAAGAGCAGCCAGAGAAACCTAGCACTTGGTCTCACCAATCTCTGCTACCTTCTTACTCACCTACTGCATGCCAGGTGATGTCCTGGATGCTTTACACACATTATCTTATTCAAGCCTCAGAGCAACCCTGCAAAATTGGTACTATTTTCACTTTTACAAATTAGGAGTCTGAGTCACAGGGAGGTGAAGTGACCTGCCTAGGGCCACAAGGCTAGTAAGGAACTAAACTGGGATTTTTTTTTTTTTAATGCACCCACTTTATTTTTTTTTTTTAATATTTATTTATTTATTTATTTATTTGGCTGTACCGGGTCTTTGTCATGGCACGGGGGATCTTCGTTTCCTCGTGTGAGATCTTCGCTGCAGCACAAGGGATCTTTAGTTGTGGCATGTGGGATTTTTAGTTGCGGCAGGCGAACTCTTAGTTGCAGCGTGCGGGATCTAGTTCCCTGACTAAGTATCGAATCAGGGCCCCTGCATTGGGACCGCGGAATCTTAGCCACTGGACCACCAGGGAAGTCCCCTAAACTGGGATTTTTATGACATGTTTGACTGATTCTTTCTTTCCCTAATACCATACTGTCTCTGATTTTCAAGAGATACTTAAATACTATTCTGAAGCTTTACAAAACAAGCTCTGTTTCTATTAAGACCCCATGGGTGACCAGAATCAGGCTCTGCCGTGCACAACTGCTGTGGTAGGAAGAGGCCCAGCACAGACTCTTAGAATAAGTAATAATTGTTGCTAACATTTGTTGAACACTTCCTCTTTACCAGGCAATATGTTTCATTCATGTGTATTACTACTCTTAATCCTCATAAAAACCCTATGAGGTGGGCCCTACTAATATCTCCACTTTATCATGAAATCATTGAGGCTATTTCACTTGTCCAGAATCACACAACCAGTCTATCTAATTCCAGAGCCCCCAACCCAAGACTTTATCTCCTCCTCCAGAGAATATCGGAGCTGTAAGGGGTCTTAGAGCCTTTCTAGTCTAACTACATTATTTTATAGATGACAAAACCAAGCCCCAGAGAGGGAAAGTTACTTATCTAAGATCATATAGTCACAAGTGACAGACACATAAGCCAAGTGTCCAGACTTCCAGGTTAGTGGTCTTTTCATTATTTTAAGCTGCTGCCCAGCTTTCTGGTTATGGCTCTGTCACTTTAATTCTCTGAGTCTTAGCTTCCTCATCAGCAAAATGTGGGTAATTAATCATACCCCAGAGGGTTCCCGTGAAAAAGTTAAATGGGTAAGAGATGTGAGAAGCACTTTGTAAACTGTCAATATAAAATGCAAGGGACGATCATTATTCATGCTTGGTGAGGGTCCTTCCTTCATGATCCCACAGCTCTTTGTACTTCGTTGGGTCACATTATGTTGCAATTAAGATTATTTCAGTCTCTTTGAATAGTTTTTAAGCAGTCCAGTGGTTAGGACTCTGTGCTTTCACTGCCGAGGGCTTGGGTTCGATCCCTGGTCAGGGAACTAAGATCCCACAAGCCACGTGGCACGGCCGAAAGAAAAAAAAAAAAAGATCTGGCATAGAGGAAATGCTCAATAAATATGTGTTAAATTGCTCAGAAGGATCACAGGTCCTGATTCAGATGTCTCTTGAGCATTTATTGCACACCAGGCTCTGTGCTCTAAGCACTTTCATGTCTAATATTGCATTAGGAGCTGTCTATATTTTAAAGAGTATGCTTATTTCCCCAAAGACCTCAAGGGAGGCTAGAGTAGCCAGAGAAGACTTCATGGAGGGAGGAGTGGGCACAAAGGAAAGAGCACTGAACCCATAGGTAGAAAACCAAGTCTTGAATTTCCACTCTACCAAACTTAGCTGTGTAGCCGTGTGATTCCCCCCCACCCCCACACACGCCCTGGAGCCTCATTTGTACCCAGAACCCTTTTAGAAAACCAGGAGGTACCTAATGAACCTGTGTAGGATGAGGTATGGGGAGCAACAACCAAGAAACCAAACTGAGAGTAGGGCACTTCCCTGGTGGTGCAGTAGTTAAGAATCCGCCTGCCAATGCAGGGGACATGGGTTCAAGCCCTGGTCTGGGAAGATCCCACATGCCATGGAGCAACTAAGCCCATGTGCCACAACTACTGAGCCTGTGCTCTAGAGCCTGCGAGCCACAACTACTGAGCCCATGTGCCACAACTAGTGAAGCCCGTGCGCCTAGGGCCAGCACTCGGCAACAAAAGAAGCCACCGCAACGAGAAGCCCGAGCACCGCAACGAAGAGTAGCCCCCGCTCACCGCAACTAGAGAAAGCCAGTGCGCAGCAACGAAGACCCAATGCAGCCAAAAATTAACTAATTAATTAATTTAAAAAACAAACAAACTGAGAGTAGATGGAGGGCTGTGCAGACTGAGCCCTCAGAAGAGTCACTCAGACAGCCTCCAGTTTTCTTCTCCTCGGGAAACAATTTTCCAGAGTGGATTTAAATGAGACTTTAAATGTTCAAGCCAATTCGTAATTCTCCTCTTTACTAAACATGAAAATGAGATTCATAACAGTAGCCAGGAGAAAGAAGATGGGAAATCACTCCAGAAGACAATCAATGGATTCTATTTATAGGACAGAAGCTTTCTCAGACAAAAAACCATTGCCTAGAGCTGCTCCTTCCCTCCTAATATTATTTGGCTCTTACAGCAGCCCTGTCTAATGAACATGGCAAATGATGACTGTTATCTCCATCTAATATCAAGGCTAAGAGAAATGAAAAGTCTTGCCTAAATTATGCAGCCAGCAAGTCATAGCTCTAGGTCTGTCTGCTCAGTTCTCTATTGTAGCAAGCAGCTCCAGGGGAGAGCAGTATTTGGGGGTTACATAGTGCTTTCCCCTGTTTCAAGTGCAGAGTGTTAAATTTTAAAAAATCCTAGGGTTGGGGAAAGCAGTATAGTCCGGGGTAATGAACACAGTCCTGGAGTCAGACCTAGAATCAGGTCTCAGCCCCACCTCTTGCCAGCTGTGAATATAGCCTTGGGCAAATTATTCAACTTCTCTGACGCCCCCTGAAAAATTGGGAACATAATAGTAACCATCTCATGAAGTTATTAGGAAGATTAATGGGGATAATGTGTCTAAGGACTTACTTTTAAATACCTGTTACTCAACAAATACATTATTATTTTTGTGGAGACTTCATTCTTCACATTCCACTACTTCTTTTTATTCTAAGAAAGAGAAGTGAACTGATAATCACAAATAAAAACAGTTGTATAAAAGTCAGAACTCTCCCAGTAAATTAGTATGTTCCTAAATTGTAGTAATTACCTTTACCCTATTCTTTGTCTCTGTAAAATTTTCCTGCAGTGAGCTGAAATTTACCATAATCCAGCCTATGTTTAGATTCAACCCATCGTTTTTTCCATCCATCTATGGAGTTAAAGAAGAAAAAAAGCAACATATAAAAATGGTTTATGTTTTTTTAAAGACAATGAAATACAGCCAAGGCTGATCGAGTGTTATGGGAACAGTAACGGGATATCAAAAGATAACTCCGAACTACTGTATAGTGCAGGGAACTATACTCAATATTTTCCAATAACCTATAAAGGAAAAGAATTTGAAAAAAAATATATGTAGGTACAACTGAATCATTGTGCTGTACACCTGAGACTAACACGACATCATAAATCAACTATACTTCAATAAAATAAAACAAAAAGTAAAATAAAATAGATTACTCCAGTATTCCTGAAATCCCCTTCACTATCTGATGCCTGAACCCCACCATTTATGCACTACCATATGGTTAGTGTTCCATTAATGCTCTAACCCACCCTCCCCTATGAAAGTGAAATCCTGAAAACCACTACAGGAATGTTCGTTTGAAAGGCATGAGACACTCTCATAAAAGTTGGTGGAAAATATGGTTGGGGGACTGAGCCCTTATACATATTTATGTTTAGTAAAATAAAATAATAAAATTAGCTTACCAAGTAAAGAGATTAGTAATATCACTTTATACTTCTTGAATTAGTAATGATGATATTGAACAATCAATTTCCATTTACCCTTTTTTATTGCTTAAACTTTTTAGACTCTCCTTTGCAGTTTCAAGGAGATGGTGATAAATTTGTTTTGCTTTGGCATAGATGGCATACAGACAAAGAGGCATTCTTTTTGGGACCTGGCACTCCATCCAAACATTCAGTGCCTTTCTGATTTTATGCCTCAGAGTTGCTGACTCCCACTTCCTGGACCCACCACAGTCCCAGAGTCATGGGGCAATTTGGCAGCTTGAGATGGAAGAGGCCTTGAGGGTAGCCTTTATTTCATCTCCTCCCTGTAGCTGAATTGCTCTTTCTCAAATCCGACTACCCAATATCTAGGGTTATTGCCTTAGCTCTGCCCATGAAAACCCCATATCAACATACATCTAATAATGCCACCCTGAGCTGGCTCTGTTGACTCCCATTACTCAAGTCTAACAAACACCTCCCTTCCTGAGGCCCAGGGGCTTGCTTTCTCTTGTCTTCCCCTGTCACTTCCAAGATCTTCGTGTTACACAGGCCAGAATGTCTCAGTGACCACCTCACCCATCACTCCTGAGGGAAGGACCCCAGCAGGTTCTTCCTGCCTCAAGTTGCTGTGGCTTGAATGAAATGGATCCTGCTTCCCTGACCATAGTTGACGCAATGAAGGATAAGAATTTATGTCAAAGTCAAAAGATTTGTTATTATGTGTTAGACCCTTGTGTGGCTCCCTGAAAATTTCCCCTCATTTACTCCCATGGATAATGCTTTAAGATAGATATTATTAGTTACATTTTGCATCTAGTAAGTGGTGCACCTGAGATTTGAACCCAAATCTGTTTGATTTCAAATACTACCTCTTCTCTGGAAGGAGAGGGGGAATGCAGGGATAAGTGTTATGAAGAGAAAAAGCTTGTGTAATTTTAATAATAGCTACTGCTTAGCAACTACATGTCAGGCATTGTGCAGAGGGCCTTACATGCATTATCTCATTGTAGTCCAATAATAGCTCTGTGACAAATGTCCTATTTTTTCCCACATTCAAAAGATGAGGAGAGTGGAACTCTGAAACTTGTCCAAGAACAAAGTTTGTAAGTTAAATGAGTAAGCAGGCTTGGACCCAGGCCTTTGCAACATCAAAATCTGTGCTCTTGATCCCTATACTATACGGCTTCCCATGAAATCATGTGTTTGACAAGTCCTTTATAACCTAAAGAGTGTACAGCAAATGTAAGAATCAACCATAGTACTTTACAGTTTGTAATTAATAAAGTTATTTGTGTATAGTTTGAGTAATGTCTGTCTTCCCCACCAGACTGAGAAGTTTCATAACTATTTTACTAACCCTTGTGTCCCAGTTTCTAGAACAGAGTAAATCACCAAAAACATTTGCTGAATGACTGAATGGATGCATGGTCATGGCTTTTGCCTATGCCATAGATTCTCAGCCTTACAAATGGATTGACTCATTTATTAATCCACTTGACAAATGTTAATTGAGTCTGGCATGCATGTTGAAACAGTTTACAGCTTTGACCTTGAACTTTATGATAGGAGAGGTTAGAACAGAACTCAGAACTTCTTATCACTAATCATTTTTTCTGGGTGAACAGTACTGATGCAAATCTAACTTGCCACAGTTTAAGATGTCCTCAAATAAGGAGCCTTTCTTGTTAGGAGAATAATGTCACCTGGTTAATAAAGTTCCATTTTAATGTTTTATACTTTCCTCTTAACATCATAACATCTTAACTCATAAAAGGCTCAAGCCAGAACGACCCTTCGTGGTCATTAACCTGACCTCCTTGTATTGTGTATAGAGAAAATGAAGCCAAGAGAAGGAAGTGACTTGCTCATGGACACAGTTGCCAGTTACAGAGCTGACACTAGAGCCCAGTTCTACTGTACTCTGATCCTGGGCTCATTATTCCTTCATTCAACAAATATTTCTTGAGTTTTCATTTTATGCCAGGCACCAGGGGCACAGACTTGAATCTGACAAGGTCCCTCCAGGGGCCTACAAGCTTCAGGGAGCTCAGAGTCTGAAAAGACAGACAAGTAAACAATTACAATACAGTGTGGTAAGGGGGGTGATAGAGGGACACACAGGACAGTGAAATTCAGAAAAGCACTGACTGCCCTCCAGAGTCAGGGTAGATTTCAGAGAGGGCATGCCTGAAGAAGAACTGAAAAAGAAGAAAAGGTAGGAGTGGGTGTTCCAAACAGAATGTCTTGCATGTGGAAAGGCCCTGAGGCATGAAACGCATGGTGTTTCAAGGGAAATGCAAGCAGTATTGTATGGTTTTGCAGGGCAGAGGGGCCAGATCAAGGAGAGCTCTTATTAATTGAGAGGAAGAGAGCAGTGTATTTACCAAGGTTGGATGCTACCATCTTTTTTCCCTTGTTAAATCTTTCCTTCAAACTGTTCAAATATCTGTATGTCCCCAGAGATCCAGCCAACAAAAAATAACAGGTGTTTGGGTGCTCCCACATCTAGCTGATAAATGCACATAATCACAGCCATGTCTGTAAAGATGCAGAACAAAGGAGGCCAAATAACAATGATTCTTCTGTCAAATGAACTCATTTCCAAAATGTACCTCCCAGGATGCCTGGCTTGTGGTGTAGTTCAAATCAGAAAACTGGGCTAGGGCCTCATACCTTCCACTAGCTTCCACAGCAGGATCTTTAGCCTCTCTGAGACTCAGTTTATTCATTTATAGAAAGGTTTTACCTACCTCATCGTTTCTGGGAGAATTAAATGAAACAGCATGCAACACAGTGTCAGGCACATCGTAAGTGCTCAATAAGTACTACTTGAAGCCGAATCTGTGTATGTGTATATGTATACAAAGATACATAATATCAAAGGTAAAGAGAGAAATATTTCTAGTCTTGAAGGTAAAAGTTGTGCCTTCCCCAGCACCTAGTCCTGAGCCTGGAACCGAATAGGTCCTTTAGAAAATGCTTGCATAATTAGATAAAAATACATATTTGTCACATTTATTCAACATCATCAGATTATATTTTGCAAAAGAGAATTTGCTAGATAAACTAAAGCTTACCTCTTCAGGTACCAACATTTTGTCTACCGTTTTCAATGGAAAAGTTTTGTAGACATTATAGAAGACCCTGACCCATTATGTAGAGAATCCTAAACAAAATTTTAAGTTTCTTGAAGACTCAAGCTCTGTACTAGGCTGTAATGTACAGCAGAAGTGTGAGTTTGTTTTGAAATTTTTCTGTCTCCGCTGTTCCCGTTCAGCTGTGAACACTCACTTCTCCCTGAGGTCAGTGTGTTTGCCTCTAGCAATCTACCCAGCTCTTGTGAAACCGGTGGACCTACGTCCCGCTTACCTGCCTGCCAACTTACCTGTTCACTTCCTTTCCTTTCTTTCTGTCTACCAGTCTAACTGCATGTCTGCCACATAGACCATAGTCACTCAGATATTTATCAACTAGTAAAAAACCTTATGAGGTGGTGAATAGCACTGGATAAGAATCTTGGGTCAATCACTTTTCTGAATCTGTGTTCTCATCTGTAAGTAAGGATTATATTTAAACTCTTTAAGGAAAGGAACACTGTGCACGTAGTAGGTACTCAATAAAATTTGTTGAATGATAGATTGGCATGAGGACCAAATTAATAAAGATAATAGTAATAATTATTAATTAATAGGATGATGATTAATAATAACTATTAAAATTATTTTTTTTGCTGTCATTGAATGGGTATTGTAGTGGGTACTCCGTTCATTTTGTAAGCTGTCATTTCTAATCAACTATACCCTAAGAAGCAGATAGCCAAGTTTGCTAAGAAAGTGAACATTAAACAAGAGCCCATATGTTTGAACTATGATAGAATTTAAGTCCTTCACTTAAATTTTTGAACTATGATAGAATTTAAGCCCTTCACTTAAATTTTTGCAGAGAACCTATACTGTGCCAGTGTGAGTGCTAGACGCCAGGGTACAAACAAGACATAATCCCTCAAAGAGCTCAGGGTCTAAACAGAGAGACAGACAAATAAATCATCTGCTTTTCTTATTTTATATTTCTTGGATTTTCAAAATAAATAATTTATTGTAGGAGATGTAGAAAGCCCAGAGGAAGCAAATATGCAGTAAAAATATCCATAATCTACCTCCCAAGATGACCATTGTCAACATTTTGCTATATTCCCCTCCAGGCTTTTTTTTTCTTTTCTGTAGGTTAACAACGGCTCCTGCTCTCACCTCCACATCCCTGCAGCCTCTGGAGAGATCCTTGCCATCAGTTTGTACTTGAGACCTGGAAAGGCCAGCTGGATCAGACCTCTTGGGTTTGGGCATCTGTCCAGGGTGATTCTTCCTCAGGCCCAGCATGTCCAAGTATCCACAATCCACAGATGGTCCCAATAGCTTATCAGTCATAAGCCGGAGCAGCAGGCTGTTCCTCAGCAAGCCTGAGCCAGCTGGGCACAGAGGTCCTTTGTCTCAGAATGTCTCTTCAGCCAAGTTTTCACGGTCAAGTCTGAGAACTGACAGAATTAACATTCACACACGCGCGTGCACACACACACACACACACGCACGCACACACACACAGACCTTGTGACTTCTGCATCATTCAGTCCCTCATCTGAATTCCAGTCTCTTTCTGTCTGATTTTGTACTTTGACAATGGTCTTTGCTGTCACCATTAGCTCTCCCCCTCACACCTGTTTATGTCACTAATTCAATGATTCTCCAATTCAATCAACCACAATTCCTGCATATTTTAATGTGCCCTTTTTTTATGCGAAGTCTGAGATTCCAAAAGCTCATGTTGTCCCTGAGGCCACTGGTATGATTACCTGCTGGCCACCTGACACTTGGCAGCTTGCATCAGTGGCCAGTGCATCCTTTATGGAGGTAAGAGACCTGGGTTCAACAAACATCTCTGCCACTGACTCACTTGTGTGACTTTGGGGAAACCACCTCTCCTCTCTAGGTCTCAGTTTTCCCATCTGTACAATGAGAGGGTTGAATTCTAAAAACCCTCTAGCTGCCAAGTTGCAATGTGGCCTGGAATAGTCTGGGAAAACAGCAGAAAGAAAGGAGCCTGACTCAAGCTCTGCCACAAACCCATAAATGGTCCTGCCATGTCATATCCTCTCTCTGGACCTCAGTTTTCCCACCTGTAAATGGGGAGAAGGAGGCCATTTGGGGCTAGATGAGCATTCAGAGCCTTTTCAGTTCTGACATTCAAAGAATCTAAGCTTTACCTTTCTTGGGGTTGCTAGGCACTACTTAAAATGTGAGCTAGAAGGCCTTCAAGTACCAGATTCATGGGAGGCAGTGGGGTGGGGAGCAGGAGTAATGTGAGAAAAATCAGTTTTGATATCACACAGTCCTGGGTTCAAATCCTGACTTTGCCATTTAATAGCTGTGTGACCTCAGACAAATTATGCAGTGTTTCTGAGCTTCAGTTATACTGCCTGTAGACTGGAAAAATAATTACTTTACAGAGTGGAGGTGAGAATTGGAGTGTGTAAACCATCATGCCTAGTGAGTAAAACTATGCTTAATAAAGGTTACCTAAGGCATCAGATACAGTTTAGCTGTAAAAACTAGAGTTCAAAAGGAGGAAATTCAGTTCCAGAAGGAAATGGAAAGACAGAACAGTTCTCTTCATTTTTAATAGTTTTTAATTAAAAGAGTAACACAAGTTCATTGTAGAAAATAAAGTAAAAAAAAAAGTCATCTGAAATTCCATTATTTACCATTTACATTTTGGTATATCTTCATCTATTCCTTTCCTCTATGCACAAATATATTTTACATAGTGACAATATATGCCTTATATGTAATTTTGTGCTTTTTACAACTAAGCTTAGATCATAAACACTTCTCCATGACATTAAGAACTTTCCAAACATTATATGGCTGTATCATACTTCACTTCATTGGGCCCCTACTGATGGATATTTAGGTTTGTCTCTGAATGTTTCCAATTATTAATAACACACCCCATCTCCAGTGACCTTCCATCCATTCCAGTTTAGCCATCTGCCCCTACATTCACACCTTGGACCTTATCGTGACCAGAAACTGCTCCACCTCTGAAATCTCAAACCCAAACTCCCCCCTCCATGATTGTGGCTTTCTATCCGCCAACTCTCACACTCTGTTACTCAAAGTACACCTGTTCTTTGATCCCCTCCATTTTTTTCCAGTCAACTGTCTCCTTCCTATCTAATTCTCACAGTCCTTCCTTCTTCCCTCCCTCCCTCCATCCTTCTTTCCACAAATTTTTACGAGCATTTTCTATGAGCTGGGCACTGTACCAAGTGCAGGGGTTGTAAAGTTGATAGAGATGTGCATCCATCACCTTGCTCACTCCTCTCGACCATTTGCCTTTCTGCTCACTCCTCCCCTGCCCATTTGCCTTTCTGCAAAAGCCCCACTGTGTCATCCAAACCTTCCACCTTCACTTTCCCTTTGCATCCCAAATTACCTACTTGAGCCCTACATGACTTCCTCTCTCAGTCGGCATTCTCCAAAACATAGCCCACGGCTGTCCTGTTCATTTCCCAGGTCCTCATCCATCCTTCAATCTACTGTAGGCAGCCTTCCACCTCCACCACTCCTCTGAGTCGTGAAATGGTCTCTTAACTGCAAAATGCAATGAATGCTTTCCAGTTTGCCTATTTGGCCTCCAAACCACTTTTGACACTAGCTGTGTAAACTTGGGAGGGTCACTCAACCTCTTTGAACCTCAATTTCCTCATCAGTGAAAGAGAGATATCATCTTTCTGACAGAACTGTTGAGAGATTCAATAAAATAAGGTATAAAGAAAAAAATCCACTGGTACACAATAAGCATTCAACAAAGATTAAGTTCTGACTCGCTGCATTTGGTTTCCTGGGTCCCTGACAACCAGGAAGTGTTTGCCTTGGCTAGTATGAGCATTCTGATCTCTCGAAAGGGTCATTTCCCAGTGCAATTCATTCATTCATTCAAAAATAATTGAGCATCTGCTATGTACTTGTTCTGCAGGCTACAGATACAGCAATGAACACAACAGAGAAGCACTGTGTTCTCAGGAGGTGAATCTAATGGTGAGGAGAAAAAGAAAGACAATGAATAAACATGTAAACAAGAAATGCATCGAACAGTGAAAAGTATTCTGAAAAATTAAGCATGCAAATGTTCATGAGGGAACTTTCAGGGGTGATGGAAATGTTCTATATATTACTTGTGGTGGTGGTCACACAGGTGTTTATATTTTTCAAAATTCAGTGAATGATACACTTCAAATGGGTGCATTTTATGTATATAGATTATATCTCAAAAAGGTTGATTGAAAAAAATTAAATCATACAAAGGGATAGATATGTATATGGGGGGATACTTTTTGATAGAGTGAACAAGAAAAGCCCCTCCGACATTTAAAGAGACATTTAAGCAGAAACCTGAATGATGAGAAGGAGTAAACCACGTAAAGATCTAAGAGAATATTCCAGGCAGAAATCACAGCAAGTGCAAAGGCCTTGAGATGGGACTGAGCCTGGAGTGTCTGAGAAACAGCAAGAAAGCCAGTGTGGCTAGAATGTAATGAAGAAGCAGGAGATAAGATTGGAGAGACAGGCAGGGATCAGATCACGGAGGTTCTTGTAGGTCATGGTGAGAAGCCTGGATGTTATTTTAAATCTAATAGAAAGACAGTGGTGGTTTTTAAGTTCCAGAATGCTACAATCTGATTTATATTTCAAAAGGAGCATTCTGAAATTTAGATGAGAAGAGACTATGGAGAAGCAGGAACAGAAGCAGAGAAGACACTCGAGTTCCTGCAACAGTCCAGATGAGTGGTGATAATAGCTTGGACTAGCATGGGCAGCAATATGAGAGGTAAAAAAAAATACCATATTCAGAATATAATTTGAGGGTAGAGTCAATTGGACTTGTTGCTAGATTCGATGAGGGGAAAATAAATAAAAAAGAAATCAAAGATGACTCTTAAGACTTTTGACCTAAACAACCAGGTGAATGGTTGGGTCACTTACTAAGATGGAGGAAACCAGGGGAAGAGCAAGTCTGGAGGAGAACACAAGAGTTTGCTTTAGACATGTTAAGTCTGAGATGCTCATGAATTTATGCACATCTGGTTTGTATACCAGCCTCATATGAGTTTGGAAGAACAAGCCAGCATCTAAATCTCCCCAGGTCTGAGTACCCTAACAGTATTTGGTTTCTGGGTCTTCTACTCTGAGGATAAGCCTCAGAACCCTGGTGACCCCACTACCCAACCCTCCGCAGTCATCAGCCCCTCAGCACATCTCTCTGATCTCTCTCCTTTCAGCATAATAATTACATTTTGGGTTGATTCCTTTAAAGTAGGCACTGAACATCAAAAATTAACGTCTCTAAGTCCTACTGTAGGAAGATTGCTTGGAACATCATTTTTCTTCATAGGATGTGATTTTTGGATGCGTGTGTGTGTGTGTGTGTGTATAAGTTCAGTTCAACCATTCAATAATCCTTTTTTAAAAAATAAATTTATTTATTTTAGGCTGCGTTGGGTCTTTGTTGCTGTGTGCGTTGGGTCTTTGTTGCTTTGTTGCTATCTCTAGTTGCGGCGAGCAGGGGCTACTCTTCGTTGTGGTGCGCGGGCTTCTCATTGCAGTGGCTTCTCTTGTTGTGGAGCACGGGCTCTAGGTGCGTGGGCTTCAGTAGTTGTGGAACGTGGGCTCAGTAGTTGTGACTCAAGGGCTCTAGAGCGTAGGCTCAGTAGTTGTGGCGCACGGGCTTAGTTGCTCCACGGCATGTGGGATCTTCCCGGCCCAGGCATCGAACCTGTGTCCCCTGCATTGGCAGGCGGATTCTTAACCACTGTGCCACCAGGGAAGCCCCAACCATTCAATAATCCTTTACTGGGCACCTGTCTAAGCCAGGCACTGACTTTGACACTGGAAACAGAGGAGAATCAGGTAAATGACAACCATAATGTGAGTAGGGCTGACGCAAAGAAAGCATAGAAGTTGAGGGACCTAGCGGAGGCCTAGGCAAGGCTTCCTGGAGGAGGTGATATCAGGCAGAGCAGCCTTTTCTGCACATAAGGTGCTGGATTTTGGTCATGATCAATTGTCTTGGGGTTTGGGACTTAGAGCCCCTTTTTCTTGATTCCAAGGAGTATTTCAGAAATATTTGTCAATAAGACCCTTGGGAATTTCACCCTTGCCACACTGGGCGAGGAGGGTTCAGTCCTTGGGGAAGTGACTGCAGATCTGTGCATGTTCTCTGCCTTCCGACAGGAAGAATTGTGTTGTGGGTAAAGCCACCCCAGGCAGGCGGGGGAGGGCAGGTGGGGCAGGAGCTAACGGTCAGAAGCTTAGCTTCACAGGGTTCACTGCGTAGGATAGCTGAGGTCAGTTAGGAAATGGGGGACCAGCAACCTACACTTGGAAGAGGCTTGTGCCTTGTCAAAATGTTCCGCCACAGCCAGTGAAGCTGAGGGCTTCCTGCAACCCACCCTTCAGCCAAATCCTAAACATCTCTCCTGTCTGCCCCTTCCTCTATCTCCCCACATACCCCCTACCAACCCCCTCCCCAAAGCCTCTCTACTTTTCACCAAGAAGATTACCATAGCCTCCCAGATGGTTTTTTTATTTGCTTGTTTTTGGGGTGTTTTTGTCTCCAGTCTCAACTTTGGTCAGTTTCACAGTACACTCTCCACATTTTTGTTGATATGTTCTTTCTAATACCCAGGCCAGATCTTGTTTCTCCCCAGCTTGCCATCTTCACTAGCTCCCACTGCTTTCAGCGAAAGGCCAGGCTCCTTAGCCCCCTTGATCCAGCCCCTGCCTGTTCTCCAGCCTCCCCTCAACCACCCTCCCCTTCACAATTTCCAGTTTCCTGAAGATGCCACTGCTGACTGTGTCATAACTGGGAACCTTTGTACGTGCTGTTCTTCTTGCCTGGAACACCCTTCTCTCCATCCCTGCCCCTCAGATAAATTCTTACTCAACCTTCAAAACCCTGCTTGGGTTTCACCTTCTCCCTGACCCTTTCCTGTCCGGTCTCCTTGTCTGGGCTTATTCATTCCTTCCTTGGCACCATCTCTGCAGCTTGTTCTCGACACAATGTTACTTGTATTGCATATTAGGGAATTGAATCTCAGAAAGGGGAAAGGGCTTATGCAGACTTTCACGGTGGAATATAGACTCAAATCCAAACAATCCTGATTCCTAGGCAAGTGCCCTATCCACTGCACTCTCAAAGAACTAATCAGATTTTACAAACACACACACACACACACACACACACACACACACACACACACACACGAAGAGTATTTTGTGGGCTGAAACAGTACCATTGAACATCTGTCCTTAGGTAAATAAGCCCTAATTCTCTGATATTCCTGAGTCATTCCAGGGAGGAGGCTGGGCAAAGAGATCTCCTAGATCCTCTGAGCTCTGATATTTTATGAAACACAAAATTTTACTATCACAGTTAGCGCTCATATTTTCCCTCCAGAGTTCACTCCTGTTTTTAGGATGAAGGGAAGGGAACAAGCATTTATTGCATACCTACTATATACCAGGGGAGATGCTTTACATACCTTATCTCATTGAATTCTCGTAACAATTTTTGCAAGATGCCTTTTGCTGTGCTCGTTTCATAGGCAAGGAAATTAAAATGTAGACAGGGTAAACTACTAGCCCAGGGTCACACAGCCAGAAAGGAAGGAGCAGAGATTTGAACTGTAGACGGCTGGGGCAGGTGACTGAGGAGGAGCAGGTAGGGTCCGGTCTACCTTCGCCCCCCATCCCCTCCCGCCCCGCCGAGCCTCTCACCCCCGTCTTGGAACTCCTCGCGCAGGTAGAGCCGGCGCTGCGCCCGCGCCCCCAGCACGCAGGTGGCCAGCAGCAGTGGCTGCTGCGCCAGCCCCTTCATCTCGCGGAGCTCGGGGTCCCCACGCCCAGCCTCGGAGAGCCGCTAGCCTAGCCAGGTGCTCCGCTCTGCCGCCGCCTCTGCCCGGGCCCCGGGGCGATGGCTGAGATCACCAGCACCCCGCACCTGACTGTCTCTCATTTGCGGGTAATAATGACCGCAGCCAATGACTGGGGACCACGCGCTGAGAGCGCTGGAGGATGGAGGTGGGGGGAAGGCAACCAAGTGTTGAGGGAGCTACAGGGCAGGGTCCCTAGGGAGTGGGGCGGGGCCAGCTCAGGCTGGCCTCTGGGGTCCCGCCAGCCTGCTCACTGTTGGTGCAACCTGTTTCGAAGTGCTCTCACGTGCTTCCTTCCATCATCCCTCTGTCCCTCCATCCTTCCATCCCTCTTTCCTTCTATCCCTGTATCCTTCCTTCCGTCTACCCATCCACCTACAGGGCCTATGCAGGACAATAACAGTGTGATGTCTGTCTAACAGAAACACCCAGGGCCTGAGGGGGCCCAGAAGAGGTCTTAAATCAGCATGAGATCTCAAGGAAGACTTCCTGAAGTGGGTGACAACAAAGGTTAGCCAGGTGGGAAGAAATGGGGAGAGAGGAGCAAAAGGAATACTATGTGCAAAGGCCCAGAGGAAGGAAAGACTTGTAACTTAATATCACTTCTACAACGACCCAATACCATGCAATCGGTATCATTTCCCTTATTGTGAGGCAAGTGAAGCTCAAAGAGGGAAAAAAGCACCAATATTAGTTGATCATCATATTGTGTGCTAAGCACTGTACCAAGAACTTGCCATGCATTATAGCATTTGATCCTCACACTAACCTTATAAGGTCAGTATTATCTTGTGAGACTTACTTTACGGACTCTGAGAGACAAAATGACTTGCCAAGGTCACATAGAGATGGAACAGGGGCTAGAACTCAAGCCTTCTCATTCCAGTGCCTTCACTGCACCTTCATTCAACTATTTATCTGTTCAATATCTATTTATTGAGGTCCTACTATGCGCCAGGCACTGGGCTAGGTGCTGAAGATATACAGTGGAGAATAAGGCTGACAAGTCTCCTGCTCTTGTGGGGCTCACTTTCTAGTGGGGGGAGACAAAATCATTAAGGAAGCAAACAAATATCAGATAATGATAGGCATTCAAAAAAGCAAAACAAGGTTATGACTTAGAGAGTTGGAGAGAGATGGGGGGAAGGCTGATAGGCTGGGAGAAGAGTGGAAGTCCTCTTCAGGACTGGTACTGGTTGAGATCTGAATGAGAAGCCATGTATTGATCTGGAGACAAGTGTTCCAGGCAGAGGCAACATCAAGGACAATGGCTCAGAGAAGGGGAATAAGTTTGTCTTATTTGAACATTGGAAAGACAACCAATGTGGCTTGAGCAGAGTGAGCAAGGAGGACAATGTCAAGAGGTGAGAAATCAAGAGTTTTAAATGGGCCTGTAGGCCATGGGAAAAATTTATAACCGGTGCAGTGGGAAACCCTTGAAGGGAGTGACATTGTTGGATTTATATTTTTAAAAGATCACTTTGGTTGCTGTGTGCTAAGCAGAGGATGTCAATATATAACCAATTAAGGCTATTGAGTTCACAGTTAAAATATATAAATCTGGAGTTCACAGAAGAGGTCCTGGCTATAAGTATAAATTTGGGGTCATATAAGTGGTATTTTAGGCCACATAGCTAGATGAGATGGTTTCGAAGAGGGAGGGGAGATTGGCCAAGAATCATGCAAGTACCCCAAGCCCTGGAGAACCCCAACCCTGAGAGGTGGGCAGAGAAAATGGAGGCAGCAAAGGAAACCATGACTGGCTCCTAAAGAAAGGGTTTCAAAGAGCTTCCCTCAGAATTCTAGGTTTTTTACCCATTGGCAGGGCAGTCTTCTCTTAAAGGGAGTGCCAGAATTGCAATTCAATGAATATTTCCTGATCACCTGCTGTGGGCAGGATGCTGTGCCAAAGGGGAGACAAAGGCAGAGAGGACCCAGTCCTTGGCCTCCAGGAATTCTTGAGCTCCCTGGAGAGATAGACCGTTAGGCAACTCACTTAGGAATGTGGAAGCCTGAGTATGGTGCCCTTAAAAAGATGAGAATGGGAATTCCCTGGTGGTCCAGTGGTTAGGACTTGGTGCTCTCACTGCCAGGGGCCTGGGTTCAATCCCCGGTCAGGAAATTAAGATCCCACAAGTCATGCAGGCACACACATACACACACACACACACACACACACACACACACACACACACACACACACACAAAAGACAAGAACAGCAGGAGCACAGGGGCACAGAGTCATAAAGATGTGCCAGACAGCGTCCAATGGCTTTACTTGCATCATCTCCTGCAATCCTTGTAAAACAATAACTACTGTTATCTCCACTTTCCAGAAGAAGGAACTGAGTCTTAAAGATGGTGGGTAACTTGCCCAAGGATACACAGTTGACAGGTTGTAAAGCCTAGATACACAGCCAGGTCTGCCTCACTTTAGAGCCCAATGCTTAATCACTCTTTAAAATTTTGTGACTGTCTGATCGTGCTGGAGCATAAGGTTCCTGGGAAGATGCAGGGTCCGGAGAACAAGACAGAAGGAGATAAAGTGAAAAGGTGGGAAGGGCCAAATTCAAGGTCCAGGCCTTGAATGCCAGCAGGAGTTTGGATTTGGTTCTTCCTGCCAGGGTTTTCCAACCTCAACACTAGTGACATTTTGGGCCAGATAATTCTTTGCCGTGCAGCGTCTCTCCTTTGCATCGTAGGATATTTAGCAGGATCCCTGGCTTTTACTCATTAGATACCGCTAGCACTCTCCATTCCCCCACAGATGTGGGAATTAAAAATATCTCCAGACATTGCCAAACGTCCCTCTGGGGGTTGTGTGCAAAACTGGTCTCCAGCTGAGAATTGCTGCTCTAGGCACTGGTGGGGTTCAGGGTTTTGAAAGGAGAGTGAGATGATGATAAGCATTAGGAGTGCTCCCTTAACACTAACCTCTACCATTGTTATACTCAAAATGTGAGAAATTGTATTATGTTTCAGTTCTGATAAATTGGAATCACCTGTACTACTTTGGTAACATTCCCACAGACTCTGTTCATTTTTTGTGAAACAAGTAGATTAAGTTAAGCATGTGTTCCTCAGAGGCACTGTAGCTTCTTTGTTGTTGTATTCTCCGTTCCTAACAGACTGAATGTTAAATGAATTTAAATTTTTTTATTATATACATAATTATATTTATCTTTAGGACATCATGCTGACATCAGAGATTTGTCAGAGGTCCAATATATAGTATAAGATAAGCATCTTTGTTTGCAAGGAAAGAAAAATGTGTGTTTTAATCTTTTGACCCCAAGATTCTACAAACTGATAAAATGCATAGGCTTCATTTACAGGTTTATTTTCCAGATGGGTAGGCCCACATGATTTTTGCAGCATTCACAGAGTTTTCGTCAATCTGTAAGAATTTACTGTTCATTGTTCACCGTATAAAGCAATTTGGGGTGACTTAATACAACCTAATTCAGCATTTATGGAGCTACCCCTAGGAACCAGGTACCAGGAGAGGAATGAAGGCACAGTTTCTACCCTCTAGATGCATCTAATCAAATGGGATGTCAGGCTTACCAGGGCCTGCCTGACTTTGTTCTGTCCGTTACCTGCAGTGTGACTTTTGGCCAGTCAGGGCCATATTATGACTTTTGTAGGCCCTAGGCACTTTTGCCTTCATGGGCCCCAACCTCCATTAAAAAAAAAAAGTATTTAAATATATGTGCATCACTACATGGCATAAAGACAAATATAATTCAGGCTGGATTCATTATTATATATTCATTATTATTATATTCATTTAAAAATTCTGATTTAAAAAGAAATTAATGTTAAAACATTTTCTTGGGCCCTGAATACTATGTCTACTCTGCCTAAAGTATAAGTTGGCTCTGGGGCCAATTACTGACCTCACCTAGTTCTCATTTCCTTCTCTTTAAAACTCTAATTTTGAAGGGTCATTATGAGGTTTACTTGAGATACTTAGAAGCTGCATGAGGGCAGAAACCAAGTCTGATTTGTTCTCCACTGTATACCTAGAGCACTTGACAAAGAGTAAGCACTCAGTAATATGAATGTGAAATTATCCTCACAGTGCCAGAATACAGTGAACACTTCACAACTATCAGATTTCTTCCACCAGATGTCCTAGAGAACAGTTCAGAGCATACATAATAAATATCAGAAAGCTGGAATCTATGGTACAGACTCTGACTGTAACAGAAATTTGGATCAGGAAGGATTGTGTGGGTCTATCAGTTCACATGCTTTTGAATCTTGTCAGTACATACATGCCCTGGGTCCACTTAATTACATTCATAACACAATCTATCATTAGCTATATAGATAGGGGAGTATTGAAAATCATCAATTTTCCACTCCCGTGTGGTGTGTTTATGCACCATAAACTAGTTTATGCAAGGAGTTGTACCAGTATTGCTGTGTATCTCCAAATCCTCTGCAGGTTTAATTACAAAGCTACAGAGTGAATGAATAAATTATGCATCAAGGTCCATGTTTTGGAAATCACTGTGTAGTCTTGGGAATTAGATAGGAGGTGAGATCTTTGTAATTGATATGCTTCCACTTAAGGGTTGGAACCCTGTGAACCTGTGAGAACTTTTTTCTGTCTAAAGACAGTGTGTCTGCAGTTCTGCAGGGCTAGCTGGAAGTTTAAACTCTAAACAATAGATATTAGAAGGAAAAGAACTTTGCAAACGGTATTCAGTCTGGCCCAGGTCTCCCTCTCTAGCCCCATCTCCCGCCATGGATTCACTGGTTTACCTCACCCTACCCCATCTGGAAGGATATGCCATTCCCCAAATGCACCATACATAGTCTCAAAACATTATGTCTTTACCTATACTGTTCTCTTTGCTTGGAATATTCTTCCCCTCTTCATTCTAGGAAACCCCGGAGAGAGTACCTATTCCTATTAGCTAATCTACTAGTGTTAGTTTCTCCTCCCTGAGTAAGAAAGCAAAGTTTTCATGTTGATAAGCTCAGCTCAAATGCTATTTCCTTTGGAAGCCTTTCCTACCTTCCCTAGAAAGAAAGGAAAAAAAGGAATGCACTTGGGTGTTGGACACCAGTTATGTAGAAGTACTATGCTGGATTCTTTGCATTTATCATCTTATTTAATCCTCAGGGCAATTCTGTGTGGGAGGTATTCTTATTCTCAGTTCTCAGAATCTGAGGTCTAAAGGTTGAGTATCTTGGCCAAAGTCCCATGCTAGTAAAGGGTGGATGTTGCACTGGAATTCAGTTCTGTCGCTGTCTCTCTCAGGCAAATAGTTACATTATTGGAGCTTTCAAAGCCTTCCATCATACCCCTCCCCTAACACGTCTCATTGTATGATAATTTATTTATATACCATCATAATCTGTCTCCTTCACTAAACTCTTGAATGAGAGACCAAATTTTACTTCTCTCTGTATCCTGAATGTGTGGCACATTGACTGGCATGCAGTGGGTACTCAAAACATGTTGATGGAATGAGGTGAATAATAACAAAGCACTCGGCAGTCTGCAAACCATTTTCAAATATATGACTTCATTTAATTATAAATAAGCATAAGATAAAGCCTCTGCCTTTGGAAGCTAGCAATATAAATGAGAAAAGCCATATGCAGGTGTAAAAGATAATGAACAAACAGTATTAGGAATAACAACATTGTATACCTATACAAAAAATAAGTCAACTGAGGCCAAGGAGAACGAGGACTAAGAAAAAGATTTTAGGCTTGGAGAGAAAACCATCTTAGAGCTCCGTTTGGGGGACATGGTGAGACATTTTTAATACCTTGTCTTATTTCATCTTCACAAAAACCCAGTGAAGTGATATTGCCCCTATTTCCCAGAAAGGGAACAAAGTTTCTTTGTTTGAGAGGTTAAGTGTTTTGCCCAAGATCACACAGCTGGTTTATAGCAGAGCCTATTCTATCTTCCAGTCTCTAAAAGCTCTCTTTGTCTTTTCTTTTTTCTTTTCTTTTCCTTTCTTTTCTTTTCTTTCTTTTCCTTTCCTTTCCTTTTCCATTTTAATGATAGCTGGATTAGCCTGTGCCAATATTTTAGGGGGTACTAATAATTTGTATGTTACTTTTACAGGTAACAAAAACATTTTAGCAGGGGTCTTCTAGCTAAACATTGTGGTGTAGTAGAATGTTTAGTTGTAGTAGTACGTTTCTTGGTTTGGGCTGGAATCCAAGTAACTTATTTAGGATGTGATGGCAGGAAACCTGGGTGGGAGTAGGGTAGTGAGACAGGGGAGTGAAGAAACCAAAAATATATACATTATCAAGCTAGTTACCATGGTAGCCCACTGGAGCTCAATTATGCTGGGGGACTCTGGGAGACAGTATAGGACACATTCAGGGTGTCTCACTGGAGGGTTGAGGAAGCTGAGGTGTTATCCACCAACTCGCCATCCATCATTGAGTTAAAAACTGCTTCTTGTGACATTAAATCTCTGAAACGCCTAGCTTGCTCGGTCCACAGGCCAAGTATGTTCTCTGGACAGAAAAAAAAAAAAATTAAAACCTTCAGGCAAAGAGCTGTAAATATTCCCTGTAAGCGGCTTTCAGTGTGTAGATGTGAATGCCAAGAAAAAATGGACAAGAAACCATTAGCATCTACTACAGAATGTAATGGGATACAAATCCTGCCTCTACCACTTCATTCTACATTCGAAAGAAATTCATTAAGTATTTATTATAAGTCCATCATACACTAGGTCAGGGATCAGCAAACTATGGTTCAAAGGCAAATCTGTCCTGCTACTTATTTTTGTAAATAAAGTATTATTGTAACACAGCCATGCCCATTCATTTATGCTTTTGCCCTACAATGGCAGAGTTAAGTAGTTGTGATAGAGAATATCTGGTCTGCAAAGCCTAAGATATTTACTATCTGGCACTTTACAGAAAGTGTTTGCCAACTCCTGGGCTAGGTACTTCGGATACTGAGATGAATAAAATAAAAAACTCCTGCCCTTAGAGAGTTTAAAATCTAATGAAAAAGGCAGATGCGTAAACCAATAAATGCAAGAAAGTGTTACAAGTGCTATAGTAGCCATTCAAATGAGGGAATGATAATCTAACTAGTTGGGGGAGAAATCAAGAACATCTTCATAGGTGGAGGGGGCGGGGTAGTCTTAAAACAAAAAAGAAAATCTTTGTAAAAGACATGACAGACACTTTAGCAAAAACCCTAAAATGAGTGGGTATTTTTTAGACAAACACAGAGGAGGAAAGACATTTAACACAGAGGGGGCAGAAATAGCAAAGATGTCACACAGATCAACAATGAGATGAATTTAGGAAACTAGTGTCATATTTGGACATGGGGAGAGGAGTGACTCTAAGAGTAAGACTGAGAAGTAAGGAATTAAATTTTATCTTTTCTTTAGAAATATGAATGGCTCCCACAGTTAGTGTGAAGGCCAGGCTGAAGGGAGCAATAGCGGAGTTGATAACTCCAAGCTATGATAGCGATCCAAGCATGAAATGGTGCAGGCTTGAACCAAGGTGGTAGCAGTGGACATGGAAAGGAAAGGCCATCTGTTTCCTGTGCAGACTGATACACTCTACTCTGTCAATAGACTGGCTTAGGTGTCTCCCCTGGGCTCCCATAGCACCCTTCCTCACCACTGGTTTAGCATGAATTGTCCTGTGCAGCAACACATTGCGTTCCTTGAGGACAGGAACCATGCATGACTGACCTTTGTCCTCGGCACTTGGTCCAGGGCTTGACTGAGAACTGGTGCTAGGGAAGGCTACTTCCTGAAAAAAGTGAATGAATACACTGCAAATTTTTGGCTGCGGTGACTTGTCTCCAAGTTTGCAGTTGACATGTCGTGTCAGCTCATGTGGAGACCTAGACAGATAGAGAATGAGGGATTCTGCAGGGCTCCTGATTGGGGTAGAAGGCTGTTCTGGCAGGACCTGATAGGATATCACTGCTTGAACTGTGATGCTGGTTTATTCCAGCTCCTCAAGAAGGCAGGCACATTATGATTATAGATGACAAATACCTGGAAAATTCAGAGCTGGCATAAAAAATACCTGGTATTTTTTATTGTAATCTTTTTTTATTCCTTCACAAAATGGCATTTTTTTCTCATTATAAATACAATGTTACTTGTAGAAAATTTGGAAGAGACTAAAGAATTATAAAGAAAAAAATAGTCAACCACAATCCCACAAACTGACTACAGATGTTTTTCTGTATATCCTTTTTTTTTTTTAAATAAATAAATTTATTTATTTATTTTTGGCTGTGTTGGGTCTTCGCTGCTGCGCGAGGGCTTTCTCTAGTTGCAGCGAGCGGGGGCTACTCTTCGTTGCGGTGCGCGGGCTTCTCATTGCGGTGGCTTCTCTTATTGTGGAGCACGGGCTCTAGGCATGCAGACTTCAGTAGTTGTGGCACACGGGCTCAGTAGTGTGGCTCGCAGGCTCTAGAGCGCAGGCTCAGTAGTTGTGGCGCACGGGCTTAGTTGCTCCGAGGCATGTGGGATCTTCCCGGACCACGGCTCAAACCCGTGTCCCCTGCATTGGCAGGCAGATTCTTAACCACTGTGCCACCAGGGAAGTCCCTGTATATCCTTATAGTCTTCTGGGAAGATATGCACATTTTTAATAAAATTAGAATCATACTATATATATAATTTTTTAAACATCTTTATTGGAGTATAATTGCTTTACAACGTTGTGTTAGCTTCTGCTGTATAACAAAGTGAATCAGCTATATGTATACATATATCCCCATATCCCCTCTCTCTTGCGTCTCCCTCCCACCCTCCCTATCCCACCCCTCTAGGTGGTCACAAAGCACCAAGCTGATCTTCCTGTGCTATGCGGCTGCTTCTCACTAGCTATCTATTTTACATTTGGTAGTGTATATATGTCAATGCTACTCTCACTGTGCCCCAGCTTACCCTTCCCCACCCCCTGCTGTGTTCTCAAGTCCATTCTCTACATCTACGTCTTTATTCCTGTCCTGCCCCTTGGTCCATCAGAACCATTTTTTTTTAGATTCCATATATATGTGTTAGCATACGTTATTTGTTTTTCTCTTTCTGACTTACTTCACTCTGTATGACGGACTCTAGGTCCATCCACCTCACTACAAATAACTCAATTTCGTTTCTTTTTTTTTTTAAAATAATTTTATTTATTTATTTATTTATTTATTTATTTATTTATTTATTTATTTATTTATTTATTTATTTATTTATTTATTTATGGCTGTGTTGGGTCTTCGTTTCTGTGCAAGGGCTTTCTCTAGTTGCAGCAAGTGGGGGCCACTCTTCATCACGGTGCGCGGGCCTCTCGCTATCGCGGCCTCTCTTGTTGCGGAGCACAGGCTCCAGACGTGCAGGCTCAGTAATTGTGGCTCACAGGCTTGGCTGCTTCGCGGCATGTGGGATCTTCCCAGACCAGGGCTCGAACCCGTGTCCCCTGCATTGGCAGGCAGATTCTCAACCACTACGCCACCAGGGAAGCCCTCAATTTCGTTTCTTTTTATGGGGGAGTAATATTCCATTGTATATATATGTGCCACATCTTCTTCATCCATTCATCTGTCAGTGGACACTTAGGTTGCTTCCATGTCCTGGCTATTGTAAATAGTGCTGCAATGAACATTGTGGTATATGTCTCTTTTTGAATTATGGTTTTCTCAGGGTATGGAGAACAGTATGGAGGTTCCTTAAAAAACTAAAAATAGAACTACTGTATGACCCATACATATATAATTTTTAACCATTTTATACATATTACGATTTTGTATTATACTTTTTTCATTTATCATTATATCTCAATTTTTAATGACTGTACTTCAGCCCATCATACAGATCTATTATAACTTATTTAATCTTTTCCATATTGTTGGGCATATAGGCTGTTTTCAGGGTTTCAGTACTACAAACAAGATCCTTGCACATAAATCTCTGATTATTTCCTTACCAATAAATTCCCAGAAGTTCTTGACATTGTATTGCTGCAGCAACTGGAGAAAATCCATGCTGGTCATGTGAAGGGATATCATAGTTAACTGATATCCACAAACAATTTATAAAACTCAACCTAGCCTCTTTAGTCTTTTGCTTAGGCCCCTGGGAAAGTTTGGGAATCACAGAGGAGTCTCCTTTTATCATTGTTGTCATTGAGCAAGTTCCTTCATTAAGGTCCTGGTCCCTGAACTTCCCTGGTGGCGCAGTGGTTAAGAATCCGCCTGCCAATGCAGGGGACACGGGTTCAATCCCTTGTCCGGGAAGATCCCACATGCTGCGAAGCAACTAACCCCGTGCACCACAATTACTGAGCCTGTGCTCTAGAACCCACAAGCCACAACTACTGAACCCGTGTGCCAGAACTACTGAAGCCCGCACACCTAGAGCCCGTGCTCCGCGACAAGAGAAGCCAGCGCAATGAGAAGCCCGCACACCACAATGAAGAGTAGCCCTCGCTCGACGCAACTAGAGAAAGCCCACGTACAGCAATGAAGACCAAATGCAGCCAAAAAAAAAAAAGTCCTGGCCCCTGTCCCACAGCTTTCCTCTCAGCTTCAACCCCTGCCATCAAATGGGTAATTTCAACTTCCATGTAAATGAACTTTCCAGCATCATGGCCTCACAATTCCTTGACTTCTATACCTCTCCACACACTTCAACTCTCCACTCCTGTGGCTATATCCTCACCCTTCTATCACCTGGAACAGTTCCACCGCTGAAACCTGAAACTCCCCTCTCTTATTATAACCTTCTTTCCTCTAAACTCTCTTAATCCCACTAAACCTCTCAAACCTCCGAGGAGATCCTCTAGACTCCTTTCTCCTAATCTATCCTCCTTTTCTGCCACAATCAGCCTAAGATCTCATGACCTCTCACATCAACCAGTACTCTCAACTCCTTTCTTCCCAGTCCTTTTGCCATACCTACCCTCTAAATCCCCTTAACCTTGGATAATTCCAATTATGTGCCTCCTCTGTTCTTACAGTCAAGTTACTAAGAATTGCTGGGAAAAAAAAAAGTCCCACAATCAGATAAAGGAGTGCTGCTGATAGTTTGTATCCTTAAACTCAGCTAGGCTCTCATTGCTACTTGGAAATTCTTTTTCATTTCACAGGGCCCTGCCCTCTCGCCTTTCATACTACATCATCTTCTCAAAGTTCACTATCTAGTCTACTCCCTGTCTCCCCACCTCATTTCCCCCTCTATCTGCCAATAACCTTATAAATAGAGTCCACAGGTGAGGAGGTCTCTTCATTTCTTACATATGACCTTGAAAAAGTCTTCCTCAGCCTTGCCTTCCCCAAACCCTCTCATTCTTTCTCTAGTCTAATTGTTCATTCTCAATCTTTTTTCTTGGCTTCTCTCTCTCTTTTTCTTTTCCCCTTTTTTAAATGTTGCTGTCCTCCAGGGTTCCCTCCTGAACCATACCCTCTGTACACATTCCCTGGGTGATTTCAGTGCTTCCCATGCCTTCTGCTACCATCTCTGCTTTTTTTTTTTTAATTTTTAATTTATTATTATGTATTATTATTATTTTTTTGGCCACACCAAGCAGTTTGTGGGATCTTAGTTCCCTGACCAGGGACTGAACCTGGGCCCTCGGCAGTGAAAGGGCCGAGTCCTAACCACTGGGCCGCCAGGGAATTCCCTTTAGCTACCATCTCTGGATTAAAACTCTCAAATGTATAATTCTAGCTCAGGTTTATTTCCTGAGCTCCAAAGTTGTAATATCCACTTGCCTGCTGAACACCTATTTCTACCTCGATGTGCCACATACATCAAATTCAACATGTCCAACATTACATTTATCCGTGTTCCCCCAAACCAACACCTTTTCCAGTGTTCCCAAGCTAGAAATCTGGAGTCCACCTTGATTCCTCCCTTTCTCTAATCCCTTAACATTTCTCCTCTCCATCATCTTCCTTTTCATCTCTTCTGTTCCTGCTTTCATCTAGTCTTCATCCTCTCTCTAGACTTTTACAGACTGTGGGCTTCTTGACTCCAGCATGGCATCCATCCTGGTCCCAGCAGATAGAGTTGTCCTCCTAAAACATGCCCTGACAATGTTGCATACATGATCACAATACATTGTGTATGAACTCATTAAAGACATTGTGAGATAATTGCTATCTGTATTCAAGGAGTGTGTAATCTGCTATGGGACATAATAAAGGGTAAGATTAGTTCTGTCTGGCTGTTGGCATAGGGTGGGTGTCCGAAGAAGCCCTCAAAGAGGAATTGACATTCGAATCGGGACTTGCATGATCAGTAAAAATTTCCCCAGGCAGAGAAAAAAGGAAAGGTCATTCCAGGAAAGGGGAATACAGTTGACCCTTGAACAGCGAGGGTTTGAACTGTGCAGGTCCACTTATACCTGGATTTTTTTTCAATAGACTACTACAATATTATCCAAACCATGGTTGGTTGAAATTGCAGATGGGGAACCTTGGATACAGAGTGCCAACTCTAAAGTTACACAAGGATTTTCCACTCTGCCTAGGGTGGGTGCCCCTGACCCTGCATGGTTCAAGGGTCAACAGCAACAAGAGAAAAGCAAGGAGCTCAGTTCAAATCAGTTTCACAAACATTCAGTGTGGGCTGCTGTGTCCCAGGCAATGTTCTCACATTGGGGATACACGGGTGAATAAGTCACTGACCTCAAGGAGATTATAGTCTTGAGAAGCTACTTTTTCCTCAACATTTATTGAGGAAGGAGGCCCAGGAGATTTAGCCCCTTAATCTCTACTAACTCCTCTAAACCAACTCAAATAAATACAAAACATAAGTAAAAACTGTTTCCAACAAACCAGCTTCCCTTGCCTCCCCTCACCTTTTATCCAGATTGCCTGGTGCTGCTAAGTGGCTTCCACTGTTTCATTATCGTCCATATCAGGCCCTGAGCTAAGTTGAGGATGCACATATGACCAAAACTTCAAAGAATCCACTATCAAGGGCGGGGTTGGGGGGCATTCAGTCTCTGTGAACCACACAATAATCGACGCTATAAGGTGTCCCAGAATCTCCGTTAGAAATCTGTTCAGAGAATAGGTGGGGCACAAGGGAATGAGGGGTCAATTCCATCTGAGGGGGGGAGGATGTCTGTGAAATGTTTAAAGCCCAGGGTAGCCGTAATGTGCGTCTCCAAGGGGACATTAAAAAGGGAGGGCAAAAGATGAATGCATTCCTCCTTTTCTCTCCTTAGAACACTTACAGAGTCTAGATGTCCTAAAATATTTTCTCTCCCTTCCCCAGCTCGCTTCTGCCTCAAAATCATAGCTGTATTTTCCTAAACATGATATTTCACTTTCTTGCTTTCTAGCTGGAGGAAAGGGTGGGAAAGAACTGGGATTTGTTTGTGGGCAAAATAGGCTATGTCTTATTTTGCTTTTCCTATATTTAAAATCAATCTTCTGTTTCCTCTACAATCAGCAAAGAATGGTCAAGTTTTTGTAGGTTTCTGTGTTTTCCCTTAAGAAGGCAGCATTTTGTAAATGTTTTATTTGATGCCCAACAACTGCCAATTAAGAAACATGACAACAACAACAATAACAAAAAGCAGTTGGTGGGAAGTTTAGGAAGAGAAGGCAACAAACCAGCAACAACAGAATGCATTTTGAAACAATTTGCACCGCCAATCTTGGCTGTGGAAATGTTGGAAATCATTTTTGCTAGAAACTTTAAAAAAAATTACATTTCAAAACAGCTGTGTAGAGGAAGGAAACTTCATATTGAGAAGTGCCGTTTTTGTTCTTCCTTAAAAAAAAAAAACTTGATTACTTAAATAATTATTCAGTTGTGCAAATTTGAAAACTTGATTTTGTCTCTCCCTCCCTTTATTCCCTCTTCATCTAATTAGATTGTTTAGTGGGTTTTAAAATCTCATTTCCAAAATGTTTCTCAGTAAATATGCAGTACAGTATCTTTCCCATTCTCCATCCCTGCCGTCATTGTTCTCATTGTTCACGTTTAGACTATTTCTACTACTTGCTTACCTTTTTAAAAGTTTGTGTCCTTGCTTCCAGTCTTGCCCATCTCTGATTTGTTGTCAGTTTTGCTGCCAAAATGATCTTTTTTTTTTTTTTTTTTTTGGCCATGTGGCATGCAGGATCTTAGTAACCTGAGCAGGGATCGAACCCTGCAGTGGAAGTGCGGAGTCTTAAGCACTGGACCGCCAGGGAAGTTCCTGATCTTTTAAAAATCACATCTTTAGTTTAACATTTATTGATATTCTAAGTGGCAAGATAAATTACCTGTCCTTGGTAAGCGTATGATGTTTAATGGTAAACATCATCTCTACCTTCTGATTCTGAGTCTGACCCTCATTTCCTGCTCTGCTTCAGCTGCTACCTCATTCCAAGAGAGGCCAGTCACTGAGGAATGTGGGAACGAGAGCTGCTGTGTCTCCACCATGTTTAATTTTAGCTGATGATCTAAAGCATGTAGTTAGACACTTGGTGTAGAATGTAGAAAAAGTGCTGTGCAATTGGACATGGTCTTAGGAGTCAAGAACTGCCCTTGCTCCTGGCTCTTCCTGATGACCTATGTTTTGACATTTGAAGTTAAGTAGAGCCTGCTGATGCCTCCGTGAGCCTGATAAAAGTTAAAGCTGATTTAGAAGTTGATGATGCTGCCTGTGTCAAGTCCGAGACCTTTATTTACACATAGACAGTGCAAATACAGCTTGCAGCTGGGGTTGAATGGATGTGGGGTAAAAAAAAACCCTAAATTCTAATTCTGGTTCTGCTGTTTACTAGCTGTGTCATCTTGGGCAAGCCATTTAATAAGTATGTGTCCCAACGTCCTCATCTGTAAAATGGGTGTAATAATACAAATCTTAAAGGATTGATGTGGGAATTAAAGGAGAAAATGTAGGTGATGGTTCTTAGCACAGAATTTGGAACTTAGTAAGTCAGTTTTTTGGGTTTTTTTGTTCTGTTTTTGTTTTTCTTGGCCGCACTGCGTGGCATGTGGGATCTTAGTTCCCCGACCAGGGATCGAACCCGCGTCTCCTGCATTGGAAGCACAGAGTCTTAATCACTGGACCGACAGGGAAGTCCCAGTAAGTTAGTTTTAGTAGAACACATAATTCAGATCAAACAACAATTTTTAAGTACCTCTGTGTGCCAGGCATTGGTCTAGTTTCTAGGGCCACAGAGATGAATATGATCTGGTTTCTGCTCTTAAGAAGCCAATGGAGGAGTAGTAACTGACACCTTGTAAATCTTTTAACTCAGTCTGAATAATAATATTTCAAGATCCTAACACTTTGTTTATGCCAAAAGACATCAGCAACGTGAGGTTTTCTGCTGAATAATGTTTCTGGAATATTACGTTTCTACGAGAACTGTGTAGTGTCTTTTGGTGAGGCCACGTAGCATAACAAAAAGATAGACATGTGTTTACATTGGACACAGATACTCACCAATTAATACTAATAGGTACCTGGGCAAGTTGGTTAATCTCTTTGAACCTCATTTTCCTTAATTGTAAAATATGGAAACTAACGCATTCATAGGGTTATTGTGATGATTAAATGTGATAAGATATATAACACTCCTGGCACAGTTCAAGGCACAGTCCCTGACACAAGGTAGATAATATATGGTGGAATTAGTGAGAAAAAAATATATACCCAAAAGGAAAAGAGAGTAGCTTTGTATTACACTCGGTTGCATGGATGTTTCATGCCCTTGGTTAGCTACTAGATAGGAACTGTGTCTCTTCAGCTTTAGCTTTCTTGAAGGTGCTAAACATGTGCCTTGTTTTCAACAAACCGTTGAACTGTAAAGTCTAAGAAAGAGGCTATCCCAAAGAAAAGGACGGAAGGGGGAAACTGGAAGGTAGTTTTTATTGGCTGCTATCCCCTTCAGATATATTCTTATTTACTACTTAAATTAGATAGAGATGATTACCTTCATGCTTACAGAAGAGGAATTTCAGTCCTACAAAGGCTTACCTAAGGCCCCACAGCCAAAATAGCAGAGCCAGGGTAACTCATCCTCCTGTTCTTACTTCCTTCCTTACCTAAACTAGGTTTCATAGTACATAATCATAATCACACCCCTGGATATCACTATGAACTTAATTGTCCTCTCCCTTCACTTTGCTCACTTGGATAAATCCAGCTCTCTACACACTCTGAGCTAACTCCTGAACAGCATGACATTGCTGAAGAAAAGCTGATATCCCTGTTGACTGGTCTCACTTTTAATTCATGATCATAAATCTTTTTAAAAAATATTTATTTATTTATGTATTTATTTATTTTGGCTGTGCCAGGTCTTAGTTGCAGCACACGGGATCTTCATTGCGTCATGAGGACTCCTTAGCTGCGGCATCGGACACTCAGTTGCAGCATGCATGTGGGACCTAATTCCACAAGCAGGGATTGAACTCAGGCTCCCTGCGTTGAGAGCAGAGAGTCTCACCCACTGGACCACCAGGGAAGTCCCCATGACCATAAATCTTAAATGGGCATGCAACACTGTCCAGCAATCCTACTCCACTTCTATTGTTTTCTCACTCTTTGAAATGACACTTTCAAACATTCCCCTCTTTTTTCATGCCACATTTTCTTCAGAAAATTCTAACAACTAATATATATTGAGTGTTTAGTATCTATCAGGTACTGTTCTAAGGTTTTTACATGTATGAGCTCATTTAATCCTGAAGACAACTTTTTATTATCCACATTTTAAAGATGGAGAAACTGAGGCACAGAGAAGTTAGAAAACTTGCCTAATACCATGTAGCTACTAACTAATGGGCCTGAGGATTCAAACCTAGGTACTGTGGCATCAGAGTCCACATTCCTACCACTAAGCTTTGAGCCTCTCCTCAACTAAAAGCAGATAGAAGCTTATTTATTTCTCTACCACCAAACTACCAATCCATGGCATTTGAACCCATACTCACTGCTCTCCCTCTTGTTACTATGGATGAAGTATAGCTCCTGGTTTTACTGGTGAATTTCACCAAACATTCAAAGAAAAATTAATGCCAATCCTTCTCAACCCTTCAAAAAAATTGAACAGAAGGGAACACTCCAAGACTCATTTTACAAGACCAGCACTATCTTGATATCAAAGCCAGACACAGACACTACATGAAAACAAACAAACAAAAAAACAAACAAAAAAACAATAGGCCAATATCCCTCTGAATATAGAAGCAAAAATTCTCAACAAGATACTAGCAGATCAAATTCAACCGCACATCGAAACAATCATACACAGCAATTAAGTGAGATTCATTCTTGGGGTGCAAGGATGGTTCAACAAGCAAATTAATAAACATGACACATCACATTAATAGAATGAAAAGTAAAAATTATATGATCATCACAATAAATGTAGAAAAAGCATTTGGCAAAATTCAACATCCATTCAGGATTAAAACTCTCAACAAATTCGGTATGGAAGGAATATACTGCAACGTCATAAAGGCCATGTATGACAAACCCACAGCTAACATCATACTAAATGGTGAAAGCTTGAAAGCTTTTACTCAAAGATCAGGAACAAGACAAGGGTGTGCACTCTCACCACTCCTATTCAACATAGTACTGGAAGTCCTAGCCAGAGATATCAGGCAAGAAAAAGAAATAAAAGGCATCCAAATCAGAAAGGAAGAAGTAAAATTTTCTCCGTTTGCAGATGACATGATTTTATATACAGAAAATCCTAAAGACTCCACAAAAAAAAAGTTAGATCTAATTGCCAAATTCAGTAAGGTTACAGGATACAATCAATATTCAAAAATCAGTAGTGTTTCCATACACTAACAATAAATTATCTGAAAAAAAAAACCCATAAAAATGACAATCCCATTTACAATAGCGTTACCAAACCAAGTTTGTTTGCCCGACATGCAGGAGGCCAAACTGAGACATGGAGCTTTGCAGTACAGAAAGGGTTTATTCACGAGTCAGCCAAGCGAGGAGTCAGGAGAACAAATTTCAGATCTGTCTCCCCAAGGGTGACAGGCCTGTGATATTTATGGGATAAAGAAGCAGGGTGGTTTTCAGTGTGGGGAAATGTGATTGGAGGTAGGGAAAAGGTGAGGTATTCAGTGTTCTGAGCAGGCCCAGTTTTAGGGTCAGTGGTCCCCACTAGTCTTAGCCAGTCTGAACTGGGCAGGAGCCGACTCCAAATTTCTGGAAAACAACTTAAGCTCCTGTTACTATAGTGATCCATATGCCAGAAGTGTTCTCTGTAGGGGTGGTTAAGAAGTACGGTGATATATTACCTAGGCTATGTGAAGCTTGGAGGGTATGCAGTTAGAGAAAGGAAAAAAAAATCAAACAAACTGAAAGCAGACTTAATCAGTAAAGGCAGGTTACAAAGAGAGGGGTTACTAACAAGTTGTTTCCTTATCTGCTGTTCTGTGAGACACACTCAAGGATTTCTGTTTAGGCTCCAGCTTCTGTTAACCCTATGGGACACAGTTTCAACAGCAACAAAAAACAATAAAACACTTAGGAATAAATCTAACCAAGGAGGTGAAAGATCAGTACACTGCAAACTATAAAACATTAATGAAAGAAATTGAAGAAGGCAGAGATAAATGGAAAGTTATTTCGTGTTCATGAATTGGAAGAATTAATATTGTTAAAATGTTCATACTACCCAAAGCCACTTATAGATTCAATGCAATCTCTCTCAAGATTCCAGTGGCATTTTTTACAGAAATAGAAAAAAGAATCCTGAAATTCATTTGGAACCACAAAAGATTCTGAATAGCTAAAGCAATCCTGAGAAAGAATAACATAGCTGGAGGCATCCCACTTTCTGATTTCAAACTATATTACAAAGATATAGTAATCAAAACAGTATGACACTGGCATTAAAACAGATATATAGATCAGTGGAACAGAATCAAGAGCCCAGAAATAAACCCATGCATATACGGTCAACTAATATTTGACATGGGAGCCAAGAATACTCACTCAGTGGGGGAAAGGTAGTCTTTGCAATAAATGGTGCTGGGAAAATTCATATGAAGAAGAATAAAACTAGACCCTTATTTTAAACTACTCACAACAATTAACTCAAAATGGATTAAAGACTTAATTGTAAGGCCTGAAACCATAAAACTCCTAGAAGAAAACAGGAGAAAGCTTCTTGAAATAGGTCTGGGCAATGATTTCTTTGGATATGACACCCAAAGCACAAAGCAGCAAAAGCAAAAATAAACAAGTGGGACTACATCAAACTAAAAGTTGGTCAAAAGATTAAAACTTCTGGTTATGAGATATATTAAGTTCTGGGAATGTAGTGTAAAGCATGGTGACTATAGTTAACTATACTGTATTGTATATTTGAGAGTTGCTAAGAGAGTAGATCTTAAAAGTTCTCATCACAAGAAAAAAAATTATGGGGTGAGGTGATGGATGTTAACTAAACGTAGTATGGTAATCATTTCACAATATACACATATATCAAATCATGTACATCTTAAACTTACACAATGTTATATGTCAATTATATCTCAATAAAACCGAGAAAAAAGATATCAAGCAGATCAAGCATAATAAATTTGATCTTACTTTAGATCTTCACCCAATTGATTAGCTAGCAAGTAGGTTCTCTGTTTAGCTCCCTCAGTGATATTCTTTTTCCTAGAGCTTCTGTTATCAGCAAAGAGGAGGGATTCACAGCACAGTACCTGAATATACAAAATACTTTTAAGTGCTAAAAATTAAAAATTAAAGACAAAGAAAACCTCTCCCTTGATCTCACAGCCACTTCTAGCTAATGCCCTGCTTCTTAGTTCCCTTTTTCTTACCCTTCACATTTCAATTTAAATGCCATTTCCTGAGGCACCACTCACAGCCACCTAATATAAAGTAGCTACCCATTGGCTTCCTATTACATCAGCTTACTTAAATTCTCTGCAAGGCATTCATCACTATTAGATATTTTTCTTGTTTACTTGTTTAGTGTCTGCTTTCACATCACAGAATTTAAGCTCTTAGCAAGGAACCTTTCTGTCTCCTTCAGCGTTGCATTCCCAGGACCTCAGACATTGTCTCAATATGTAGGACAATACTTCCATTGTCCTTATAGGCTCTACGTGATTTCCCCTTACTTTCTGACCTTATCTCCAACTACTTTCTCCTCGCTCGCTGCTCCACTAACAATGAACAATCTGCTGCTCCTTTGCCAGCCTCCTTCCTTCCCTTTCTTTAGGTCTTTGCTCAAAAGTTACTTTCTCATTTCAGGCCTTCTCTGTTTGGGAACTTAAAATTGTAGCCCCTACTCTCTGCTTCTTTCCTTGCTTAATTTTTCTCCAAATCACCAAATTGCAACATATTGTATAATTTATTATTTATTTCCTGTTCGCATCATGAAGTCTCTGCTGAATCCCCAAAGCCTAAGAGTATCTAGCACAAATCAAAAAGTATTTATTAAATGAATGGGTTTGTGAAATGATTGCTTAAATGAATATCAGATGTGAAATCTTTTGGATGTGTAAGGTATCATCACGGGCAGTAAAATTATTTATGTTAATAAATAATCTTAACAGCAGTATTCATGCTTGAGTTCTTCACATCTCAGGTACGGAGTCCTACACACAACAGGTTCCCCAAAAAATCGTTTTTTGAGTTTGATAGCTGGGGGCATGGGTCAGCGAGTCCACCAGGGCGAGGAGCCGCCGGCCCCGCCCTGGCCCCGCCCCTGCCCGCGGCGGCCACGCCCACCGCATGCCGAATGCCTTATAGGCGATTGACGTCAGGCAGTTTGTTGTCATTGGCGGCTCGCAAGATGGCGTCCATCATGGAAGGGCCGCTGAGTAAATGGACTAACGTAATGAAGGGCTGGCAGTACCGTTGGTTCGTGCTGGACTACAATGCAGGGCTGCTCTCCTATTACACAGTAAGTCCTCGGAGGCAAAGCCCCGAGCGCCTCGGGGGTCGCGATCCCTGGGTGGAGGTGGGGACCGGGCGTTTTGGTAGCCGGGAAGAGGTTGCTAGGCTGGGGGTGCAGCCGTACGGGAGGGCTCCCTCCTGGGGGAGGGTTTTACGTCCCTGATAGCCAATGAGGGTGAAAGAGATGCTGGCTCAGCCAATAAGCAGGCACCGGCTGTATGATTTATGGGCTGGGGGCGAGCAGTGTTTCTTAGGGTCGGGTGTTTGTTGGGGGGGGGGTGGCGCGGGGTGCTGTTGTAGGTGGGTGGGTGGTTGTAGTCGTGGTTTGAGGGGTTCGGTCGCGCGGTCCGTGCGGTTTCCCCATGTTAATCATGGATTTGATACTGTCCCCCCAGGCCCTGGTGACGGCCGCGCCCCTTACCTTCCCTCCAGGGATTGAGGAGCGCTGCTTTCTTAGAGCAGTGGTGTGACGAGCTTGGCCGGGTCCTGAAGTGACTTGCCTTCGCAGGTCTGCCCAAGTTGAGTGTCTCTTTTCACAGAACTCCCGCCTCCATTCCGCGGGAGGCGAGCGTAACCGACGCCTTAACTTTTGAGAGCGGAGGATTTCCTACACAGGAGTCTCTTGTTAGCGAAGAGAGACTGGATAGTGCGATGTCTCCTGAAAGTTATATTCTGGGAAGGGCTGAGTTAAGGGCTTCAGTGTCGTTAAACACGAATCAGTGGCCGTGGGAAGGTTCATGAATTGCTATGAATCTTAGGTTCTGACTATCCCTCCACCCCCGACGCATTAGAAATGGAAGGTGGGTGGAATTAGACAAATTACTTCCAAAAGTACTGTCTCTGAATGGTGTCTAGTTAATAATAGCCAATGAGAGGGAAGAAGCCTCTTAAAAGAACAAAATAGAATGTCCTGAAGGCTTTGGAAAATAATAGAAGACAGAAGGAAAAAGAATTATGATTATGGAAGGAGGGTTAATGTCAATGAGAGAAATGGGGACGCTAGTATTTTTTCGTTAATTTAAACAATATTTATTGAGCGCCTACTACAGGTTAATTGTTATTGCTTTAGGCTAGGGGTGTGTGGGTGTGTGTGCACACGCGTGTGCACGTGAGCAAGAATCAACAGAGATCAATATATTCACCATTCCTTTTCTCTGGAGCTTACCTTCTAGTGTAGTGGTTCCCTTAATTCATTTTACTCACGATAACTCTGCAGGGTAGGTATTCATTATCCCCATTTTACAGTTTTGGAATCTGAGGCTCCAGGCTTTTAAGCAGTTTGCTCAAGATCACAGAGCTAGCAGTAAGCAGTGTTATCAGGGTTCTAAATAACTGGCTTTTTTACTTTTTCCATTACACTTCACTTTCACTACAGGAAGGAGAAAAATGGCAATCTTTGAGTTACTAAAGACAAGCCTGCAGGAGTAACAAGTATAACTTTCAACATCAATTTCCTTTCTTTACATAATTTTTAAAGGGAAAAAAAAAGACCAAACCTGAATGAGGTTTAAATACATTTTTCAAGATTATCTTTAGGTAGCCATGAAAGAGAGGCAAATGAACATTGTATCCTGAAAACTCTGGAATTATGAAATCCCATAGTTCAGATAAATGAAGAGTAATATTGGGTTTCAGTAGAGGTGATAATCAGAAAATCCTTTTGAACCTTTCCAGCCTATTCAAGGTAGAGTAATTTCAGTGAGTGGCACTATGGAATGAAGTTACTTTACACATCCCAACTTTGTGTGGGTCTGAATCTAGGGCCACACTGGAGAGGCCTCAAGCTGGGGTTCTTGGGAACTCCTAGTGCAGACAGAATCTTCTTTTTTTCCTGTTTTTCTTCCTTTGTCATATCCTTTTTCTGCCTCCTTGCCCTTTTAGTTTCTGAATATCTTGACAAATCTCTCCTTGTCTTACTGGCTAAATACGGTTTTTTAAATTATACTTCTTCCTTGCCACCCTCCCCCCCCATTACTTATCCTCCCTTCTGAGATGAGACTATAAAAACATCATCCCTTCCAGCAGAAGGAGGTATCATATTTCTCACTAATGGATATTTAGGAGTTTTTTTTTCTTGTTCTTTGGTGTTAAAGTATTTGCTTGCAGAGAAACCACAGAGAAATATTGTAAAATAAAATGATCTTGTGAAAATAAAATGATACTCAATCCCAAATTAGAGGAGGTCCAGTAAAGATGGGAGAAGGATAGGTATTCACTTAAAGAGAAAGTAGGAGACATTGAATGTTGGCAATGAATTATGTACACTTCGACATTGTTTCAGTACATTAGGGTTTGGAAGGATGAAGGTACATGTTGCATGTGGCTGTTAACTTGGAGCTGCATCTTCTAGGAGGAGTATCTGAATTAGTTGCACAGCATTTTAAGCAGAGCAGTAAATAGCAAGTTACTCTATCCCTTGTTTCCAAAATCACTCGGGCTCTGGTCTGGCTCTGTGGTTGCAGGCCTATTCTAGGGTGGCCATGAAAACCCTGGACTAAACTAAATTGGCCTTGTTTTAGAGTCGGCCTGTACCAAGAACTGATATTGGGATAATCTCAGGGTTGGAAAGGATCAGGGGAATTGCTGTGAACTAAATAGATTCACCCAAACCTCACCTTAGCCTGGATCTTCTCTTCTGGACCTGGGCCCAGACCCAAACCTATCTTCTGGGAATGGATGGTCTTTTTACTTTACATTTCTTTTATTTTCATAATACGTAAATTTTTGGTTTTTGAAAAAGAGTTTAGTAAATTATTCTGACCAATACAGGAACAGAGAAACTGATTACCTTCTTTAGAAAAGTAGAATTAGGCAATCTTTTCAGCTCAAGCTCAGTCTTTTAATTATTAGAAACAGTTATTCATTCAGCAAGCATTTTTCTGGGACTTTTTAATAGGCACTTTACTATATATGTTGGAGGTACAAGCACGAAGGAGAGAGTCCCTTCCATCCAGGAACTCACAATCTAGCAGAGCAGACAGCTAAACATAATTTCAAAACAGTATGGTAAATTCTACAATAGAAGTAAGAATAGACTGCTGTGGGCACATTGCCTAAAAAAGGCTAGAGAGACATTTGAGCCGAGACTTAAAGGTAGAAGAGAAGAAGGGCATTTCAGGCAGTGGGAAATATGTACAAATTGGGAAACTTGAGAACATAAAATGCATTAAGATATTGAGAATTTCTGAGCAGCTTTAGTATAAAGGTGTGTAGGGAGATAACAGGAGATTGAGTCCAGAAGGTATTTGGAGCCATAGGTCAGGCCTGGAGATGAAGATCTGTTAGATTATAGCACAGAATTTGTTGAATTTTTATTAGGTGAGAGGCCCAGGGAGGGCTAAGGATATAAATTTGGGAACACTGTGTGGACAGCCAACCGTTTAGGTGAATCATGATCACAAAGGAAGACAAGAAAGGACAGAAAATTGAGGGCGACATAGATACGTGATATAGATTATGTGAGATATAGATATGTGAGGAGTTGGAAGGTTAGAAAGTTAGTGGAGGTCATGCCTTTTGTAAATTTGTCAAATGTTTATTGACTATGTACTATGTGCCAGGCACTATGCAAAGAAGAAGGGTTAAAATGGTAAATAAGATGGATATAGTCCATAGTCTCATGATACCTAGAGTCTACTGCCCTGTACATCAGGTAAGAGCTGTGATAAGGGAAGCATAGGATTTTGGGAGGTGCAGAGGTGGGTAACTTGACTCTATCTTGGAGGGTCAGAAAAGGTTTCCTAGAAGAAGTAGGCTTGCTGTTACCTGAATGGTGAATAGAGATTAGCCATGTGAGCAGAGAGAGGAAACTGCTTGAGATAGAAGGAATAAATGTTTTTCGAGGAGACAAGAGTAAGGAGCTTGTTAGTCCTGGAGTTTGGGCTGTGTGGTGGACAATGGTGAGATGAGCTGGAGAGAGAAGCAGGGGCCAGATAATGAAAGGCTTTCTTGATCAACCATGCTAAGGAATTTGAACTTTACCCCCCAGGGCAGTGGAAAGGCATTTAAGTGTTGTAAGCACTTTTTGTTACAGAAAAAAACTTTTATTATAGAAAATTTCTTTCAAACATACAGAAAAGAGGATAGTAAAATGAATTCCTGTCATCCAGCTTGTACAATTATCAACATATGGCCAACCTTGTCTTATTAATACTCCCAATAGCTCCTTCCTAGACCACTGGACTACTTTAAAGCAGATCCCAGAACTCATTATTTCATTTGTGAATATTTCAGTATGTATTACTAAATGTTAAGGTCTCTCTCTTAAAAAATGTTATCACAGGGGCTTCCCTGGTGGCACAGTGGTTGAGAATCTGCCTGCCAATGCAGGGGACACGGGTTCGAGCCTTGGTCTGGGAAGATCCCACATGCCGCGGAGCAACTAAGCCCGTGCACCACAGCTACTGAGCCTGCGCGTCTGGAGCCTGTGCTCCGCAACAAGAGAAGGCCGCGACAGTGAGAGGCCCGCGCACCGCGATGGAGTGGCCCCCGCTCGCCGCAACTAGAGAAAGCCCTCGCACAGAAACGAAGACCCAACACAGTCAAAAATAAATAAATTAATTAATTAATTTAAAAAAATGTTATCACAATACCATTATTACAACTAAATAATAATAATTATTTATTAATATTTTCAACTATCCAGTCAGTGTTTAATTTCCTTGATTTTTTTCTCAAACACCTCTCCCTCACCAGTTGGTTTACTTGAGTCAGGATTCCAAATAAGATCCACACACAAAACTGAGTATCTTTTACTCTATAGGTCCTCCTTCCCTCTTTTTTTCTTTGTCATTTATTTGCTTTTTTTTTAATTAAAAAATTTTTTGGGGCTGCATTGGGTCTTAATTGCTGCACACAGGCTTTCCCTAGTTGCGGCAAGCAGAGGCTACTCTTTGTGTGGTGCTTGGGCTTCTCATTGCGGTGGCTTCTCTTGTTACGGAGCTGGGCTCTAGGTATTCAGGCTTCAGTGGCAACACGCAGGCTCAGTAGCTGTGGCACTCGGGCCCAGTAGTTGCGGTGCACGGGTTCTAGGGCGTGTGGGCTTCAGCACTTGTGACGCGTGGGCTCAGTAGTTGTGGCTCGCGGGCTCTAGAGCTCAGGCTCAGTAGCTGTGGCGCACGGGCTTAGTTGCTCCACGGCATGTGGGATCTTCCCAGACCAGGGCTCGAACCCGTGTCCCCTGTATTAGCAGGTGGATTCTTAACCACTGTGCCATCAGGGAAGTCCTGCCATTCATTGGTTGAAGACAGCAAATTATTCTGTAGATTTTCTACATTCTGGATTTTGCTGATAATATTCTTGTGGTATGTTTAAACATGTTCCTTTGTCCTCCGTGTTTCCTATAAACTGATAATTAGAGCTAGAAGCTTAACTTTTTTTTTTCCTTTGGGCAGGAATACTTTGTAGGTGGAACATATTACAGGTATCTCCCGCTTTTTGAGAATTTGCTTTACCCCGCTTCACTTTTAGGAAAGACCTATATTAGTACCTGTTTTTGCTAACCAGAAGAAATCCGAAGAGGATTTTTGCTTTTATGGAAAATAGGTGAAAAGCAAAAATAGCATTCAGAGTTTTTTTTTTTGCAGTGAGCTGTTATAGAGGCAGTGAGCACCCCAAGCAGCAAGAGTGGTGCCAATAAGCTCCTTCCCTGGGAACTACACAGCATCAAGCTGCCACAGCTTTGAACTGTGTCTGTGAGCATCTTTGCTTTATCTTGATTTATTTTGTGCGTCTGTTAGAAAGATGTGTCCTAAGGTAATTGCGTCTTTGCTTTATGCCATTTCAGGAAGGTTTCATAGGAACACTCTACTTTCAGGTAGCAGGGGAAACCTGTACATCAAGTGGCACGTGATGTCTGGTTGTCTCTCTGTGATTTTTAAAATTGATCAATAGGTTCAGATAAAATTTGTATTCTTTAAAGAATACTATGGTTACAGAGAAATAATAAAGTCATATTGACAGGATTTCAGTGATTGATTGGATGTGAGTGAAAGGGGAGGAGGAGTCTGATGAAATCCAGGTTTTTAGACTTCCTTGGATAAATGGTGATAGGAAGGATAAGAAGTATAGGTTGGGGTGAGAAAGGTGGTTGCTTTGGGGCATGTTGAAATTGATGTAAAGATATCGTGTAGTCTGGAACTTAGGAAAAAATCTGGGTTACAGATAAATACTAGCTTTACACAAATGGAGAGTTGAGAGAGTGAGTGGGAATAATAGAGAGCTTTGAATAGAACACTGAGAAACACCATTGGATTAGATATCTATTGCTTTGTAACCAATTACCCACAATTTTAGCCACTTAAAACAACAAATATTTATTATTGCCTAGTTTCTGTGGCTCAGGACTTTGGGAGTGACTTAGCTAGGTGGTTCTGCCTCAAAGTCTCCCATGAAGTTGCAGTCAAGACATTGGCTAGGTTTGCAGTCACCTGAAAGGCTTGACTGGAGTTGGAGGATTTGCTTCCAAGATGACTCACAATCACGGCTGTTGGCAGAAAGCCTTAGTTCCTTGCTGGCTGTTGGAAGGTGGCCTCAGTTCCTCACCAGCCAACCTCTCCGTTAGGCTACATGAGTGTCATCATGATAGAGCATCTGGCTTCACTCAGAAGGAGTAATCCAAGTGAGAGCCAGGAAGAAGCCAAAGTGCTTAGTATGACCTGGTCTGAGGACATCACTTCTGACTTATTCTGTTCATTAGAAACGAATCATTAAGTTCAGCTCATGCTCATGGGGATGGGAATTTTAGGCATGGGCAGGAGAATTAGGCTCTACCTTTTGAAAGGAGTGTCAAAGAATTTGTGGAGGGATTTTAAGCCATCACAATTATATTTAAGGGATTGGCAGAGAAAAGAGCCTGCACAGGAGAGTGAAAAAGGACAGCCAGAGATATCAGAGAAAAACCAGAAGAATGTGGCAGTCAAGGTGGGAATAGTGAGTTGGCTTAAATACTATTGAGATAATTGAATAGATGAAATCTTAAAAATATCCACTGGATTGATCAATTTGAACATCACTGATGCCCTCAAAGAGAGAAGTTTCCATGGAGTCGTGGGTGTGGAAGCCAGATTAGAGTGGTTTGAAGAGTAAATAGGAGGTAAGAAGTGGAGAAAATGAGTGTAGATTACTCAAGATGTTTCATTGTGAAAGAGGCAGAGAAGAACATGGAATTGAGGGGAAGGGGTTTCTAAGGTAGGAGTATGCTTAAATGTTGTAGGGATGGGAAGCAGAGTCCATGTTAAAAATGAGAGTAGAGTCAAGATTTAAGGAATGTGGTAAAGATTTAGATCAATGGCCATGGGAACTGGAAAAAGGAATAACTAGGGACATGTTGAAGATTAATCAGGTTGTGTAAGGAACTAGTTGAGGTTATAAAATATGATTTGTTTAGTCATTACCCATAAATATTTAACACTCTTTCTTGATTTGTATTGTTTTTATAACATTTTGGAGAGAATGTTAGAAATAGTGAGTTAGTAAGTTATCAGGGCCACTCAAGGTAGTCTTTGTAAAAGGAATCATTAGAGAAATAATATGTTCTTTGCTATTACATGCTGACTGAAAGAGACTCATAGTGACTTTGAATTTCAAAACCATTGGTAATCTAAACACATTTAAGTGTTATTTGGCAGTCCTTAGCAATATCTGGAAGGTGATTAAAAAAAATATGTCATCTAATTCTTGGATTTTAGGTTTTTGAAGAGCTTAAGTATATGTGTTTCTCTTGCAAAGATGTAAAGGAGGGAGTCTCAGATTCTCTTAGAAAGATATCAGCACCACTCACATCAAACAATTAAAAGTGAATTTATACTTTTCTAAATAAACTGTTTTTGAATATATCAAATATGATTTTTATTAAGCTTACATGGTATATAGTAATAGTCCAAATCTTAATATAGTAGTTTTAGAATTGTAAAAAAAACAGAAGAAAAATTGTATCTAATCTAAATGCCCTGAAAAGAAAAGAAAGACGCCTCCTAAGAGGGTAAGTAGTACCAGTGGGAAGAAGTATATGGAAATTTTATATCTTTTGCTTTCCTTGAATACTCTCGTCAGCCTTGATTTGTCCCTGTTCTAAAACTCTTGAGCCTTGCTCATATAATTCTTTTGGGTGTTGAATCATTTACATCTGTTATAATTAACTAGTCGTATCTCTGGTACAGTCTTTGTACAGTAAGCTTGTAAACTCTTTGATAGTAGTACTAAGCATTATAATTTTCAAGCCCTGTAATGTGGCACATCGTTCTCATAGTGAATGGAATGCCCAAAGCCCTGCAAACTAGGCTTAGAGATGAGATATAGAAGGTTGTTTTGGAGTTGTTGCTTATATACCCTTGTAAATTGTGCAGAATATACTGATAGCAAATATGTATGTTTCTGTGGCTTATGGAAAACCTTATTGAGCTTATATTTATAACAGTGACTTTTGTTTAATCATCCAGAGCCTATAGAACTGTGTGGGATCTTTTGCTTAGTGTGTTATATCAGACAAGCAGTCAGTTCTTGCTTTTGTTGCAGGCAGTTTTGTTGATGGTAATAATTTGTAGAAGGATGGAAAGTAGTGTTGTTCTTAAAAAATGCCACTCTTATATGTGGCAATTGTCATAGGATTAGATTTTCAACTAGTTACATAATTCCAATCAAAGCTAGCTAGAACAATGTTCAAGTGATTTAGATTAAGAATTTATTTCCTTTTACTGCTTATAGAGAAAAACAAATGGCTAGCCCAGTCTTTTTCTTCTCATTTACTTTATTGTAAAGGATAATCTTCTTAGACTAGTTTAGACTTCCTTAAAAAAAAAAAGAATCTACTTTTTTGTTTGTTTGTTTGTTTGTTTATACTGCAGGTCCTTATTAGTCATCAATTTTATACACATCAGTGTATACATGTCAATCCCAATCGCGCAATTCAGCACACCACCATCCCCACCCCACCACGGTTTTCCCCCTTGGTGTCCATACATTTGTTCTCTACATCTGTGTCTCAACTTCTGCCCTGAAAACCGGTTCATCTACCAATGGTACCGGTTCATCTGTACCATTTTTCTAGGTTCCACAAACATGCGTTAATATACGATATTTGTTTTTCTCTTTCTGACTTACTTCACTCTGTATGACAGTCTCTAGATCCATCCATGTCTCAACAAATGACTCAATTTCATTCCTTTTTATGGCTGAGTAATATTCCATTGTATATATATATACCACAACTTCTTTATCCATTTGTCTGTCGATGGGCATTTAGGTTGCTTCCGTGACCTGGCTATTGTAAACAGTGCTGCATTGAACATTGGGGTGCATGTGTCTTTTTGAATTATGGTTTTCTCTGGGTATATGCCTAGTAGTGGGATTGCTGGATCATATGGTAATTCTATTTTTAGTTTTTTAAGGAAGCTCCATATTGTTCTCCATAGTGGCTGTATCAATTTACATTCCCACCAACAGTGCAAGAGGGTTCCCTTTTCTCCACACCCTCTCCAGCATTAGTTGTTTGTAGATTTTCTGATGATGCCCATTCTAACTGGTGTGAGGTGATACCTCATTGTAGTTTTGATTTGTATTTCTCTAATAATTAGTGATGTTGAGCAGCTTTTCATGTGCCTCTTGGCCATCTGTATGTCTTCTTTGGAGAAATGCCTATTTAGGTCTTCTGCCCATTTTTGGATTGGGGTGTTTGTTTCTTTAATATTGAGCTGCGTGAGCTCTTTATATATTTTGGAGATTAATCCTTTGTCCGTTGATTCGTTTGCAAATATTTTCTCCCATGCTGAGGGTTGTCTTTTCGTCTTGTTTATGGTTTCCTTTGCTGTGCAAAAGCTTTGAAGTTTCATTAGGTCCCATTTGTTTATTTTTGTTTTTATTTCCATTACCCTAGGAGGTGGATCAAAAAAGATCTTGCTGTGTTTTATGTCAAAGAGTGTTCTTCCTATGTTTTCCTCTAAGAGTTTTATAGTGTCCGGTCTTACATTTAGGTCTCGAATCCATTTTGAGTTTATTTTTGTGTATGGTGTTAGGGAGTGTTCTAATTTCATTCTTTTACATTGTAGCTGTCCAGTTTTCCCAGCACCACTTATGGAAGAGACTGTCTTTTCTCCATTGTATATGCTTGCCTCCTTTGTCATAGATTAGTTGACCATAGGTGTGTGGGTTTATCTCTGGGCTTTCTATCTTGTTCCATTGATCTATATTTCTGTTTTTGTGCCAGTACCATACTGCCTTGATTACTGTAGCTTTGTAGTATAGTCTGAAATCAGGGAGTCTGATTCCTCCAGGTCCTTTTTTTTCCCTGTAGACTGCTTTGGCTAGTCAGGGTCTTTTGTGTCTCCATACAAATTTTAAGACTTTTTGTTCTAGTTCCGTAAAAAATGCCATTGGTAATTTGGTAGAGATTGCATTGAATCTGTAGATTGCTTTGGGTAGTAGAGTCGTTTTCACAATATTGATTCTTCCAATCCAAGAACATGGTATATCTCTCCATCTGTTGGTATCATCTTTAATTTCTTTCATCAGTGTCTTATAGTTTTCTGCATACAGGTCTTTTGTCTCCCTAGGTAGGTTTATTCCTAGGTATTTTATTCTTTTTGTTGCAATGGTAAATGGGAGTGTTTCCATAATTTCTCTTTCAGATTTTTCATCATTAGTGTATAGGAATGCAAGAGATTTCTGTGTATTAATTTTGTATCCTGCAACTTTACCAAATTCATTGATTAGCTCTAGTAGTTTTCTGGTGGCATTTTTAGTATTCTCTGTGTATAGTATCATGTCATCTGCGAACAGTGACAGTTTTACTTCTTCTTTTCCAATTCGTATTCCTTTTATTTCTTTTTCTTCTCTGATTGCCATGGCTAGGACTTCCAAGACCATGTTGAATAATAGTGGTGAGAGTGGACATCCTTGTCTCGTTCCTGATCTCAGAGGAAATGCTTTCAGTTTTTCACCATTGAGGATGATGTTTGCTGTGGGTTTGTCATATATGGCCTTTATTATGTTGAGGTAGATTCCCTCTATGCCCACTTTCTGGAGAGTTCTTTTGCAAAAGTTAAGTTTACATGATACATGGAATCATATAAATGGAATCATATTCAAGGAAGGTATTTGAGGTATTCATAATTAATTTTTTCCCATTCACATGACAAGGATTATTATGAAAGTTGATATTCTGTTTCCCAGAGTTTTGTTCACATTAAGCCTTCATGCTAAGATTGTCCATTTATTTAATTTAATTTAATTTATTTTAGCATTACTCTTATGGCATAGATGGGCAAATAAAATATTGGATGAATATTTGGTTTGTCACTCTGGCAACTATCTCTACAGTCTCTCTCAATCCTCCTTTTTCCTCCATCACTCGTAGAAGATGCCATGCTTCCCAGAGACAATAGAGTCCATTTGGTGGAAACACTCTCAACTGCTCGTACTCCCACCTGTCTGTATACTTACTTTCCCGCCTATCCGTCTCTGTCATGATGGAAGAGGTAATCCTTGGGTGTTCTGGATTCCATCTACTCACAAATTTTTTGAGGATCTCAGTCTATAGATTTCCTCCTTTTTCTGCTTTCCTCCCTCTCTCCTGTGTGTCTTCAACTTCTTCCTTTCTATGTACAGGCTTTTGTTGTTTATTTTAAGAATATTTATTTTGCAGTATAACAACTAAACATTGTAGTTGTAACAATTTCATATGGAAAATTTTAGTAAATTTTTAGGTGGCCTGGTGCTTTTCATTTTTTTATAACAATTTTATTGAGATATTAATACATATACCATCTCTTTGAAAGATACAGTTCAATGAGTTTTTTATTTTTAGTTTATTCACAGAAGTGTATAACCATATCCACAATCAATTTTAGAAAACTTTCATTACCTCTAAAAGAAACCCTATTTCTATTAACAGTCACTTCCAGTATTTCACCCCTAGCCCTAGGCAACCACTAATCTACTTTCAGTCTCTGTAGATTTGCCTCTTTTGGACATTTCATATAAATAGAATCATATTATTAAAGTATTCTTTAAATAATTCTAATATGGCTTCTTTCATTTAACATGGTGTTTTCAAGGTCCAGCCATATTGTAGCATATATCAGTGCTTTTTATTGCTGAATGTTCTGTTATATGTATATTCCACATTTTATTTATTCATTCATCAGCTGATGAACATTTCAGTTGTTTCCACATTTTGGGTATTATGGTTAATGGTACTGTGAACGCTTGTGTACATTAGTTTTGGTGTGGACATATGTTTTCATTTTTCTTGGATATATATCTAGGAGTGGAATTGCTGGGTCATACGGTAACTCTGTTTAACTTTTTGAGGAACTGCCAGACTGTTTTCCAAAGCAGCTACACCTTTTAAAATTCCCACTAGGGGTATAAGGGTTCCAGTTTCTCTGCATCCTTGCCAACAATTTGTTATTGTCTGTCATTTTGATTATAGCCATCCTAGTGGGTGTGAAGTAGTATCTTACTATATTTTGATTTGTGTGCTTAATGGCTGTTTGTAAATCTTATTAAGAGAAATATCTATTTGGTCCTTTGCCCATTTTTAAATTGGGTTGTCTTTGCTGTTGTAAGAGTTTTTTATATATTCTAGATACAAGTCCCTTATGAGATACATGATTTTCAAATATCTTCTCCCTTTCTGTGGGTTGTCTTTTTACTTTCTTGATAGTGTCCTTTGAAGCACAAAAATTTTTAATTTGATATCTAATTTATCTTTTTTTGCTTGTGCTTTTGGTGGTATATCTGGAAAACCATTGCTTAATCTAAGGTCACAAAGTTTTATTCCCAAGTTTTCTTCTAAGAGTTTTATAGTTTTAGCTCTTACATTTAGGTCTTTGATCCATTTTGAATTAATTTTTGTATATGGTGTGAGCTAAGGGTCACATTATTTTTTAAAAACTTTATATTCTTTATTATTTTTATTATTCTTTTGCATGTGGGTAACCAGCTATTCTAGCACCATATATTGAAAACACTATTTTTTCTCCATTGAATTGTCTTGACACTTTTTTGAAAATCAGTTAACCATAAACCATGTGAATATTTATTTCTGGACTCTCAGTTCTATTCCATTGACCTTTATGTCTATTCTTATGCCAGTGTCACACTATTTCAATTACTGTAGCTTTGTAGTAAGTTTTGAAATTGGGAAGTGTAAGGCCTTTAGCTTTGTTCTTTTTCAAGATTGTTTTGGCTATTCTGGGTTCCTTGAATTTCTATATGAATTTTAGGATCTACTGACATTTTCATTAACAAATTAACATGGACTGTGTCTCTCCCAAGTTGAAAAATATCTCTGCTAATTCTGTGTCTCCCTGGAAATACCATCTTAACCTCTCTTCTTCAGGATAGGTGAACCTATTGAAAGAGCCTTCTACATTGTCTGTCTTTATTCATCCATCTTGCATTTACCTTACAGCAATCTTTTAACCTCCAGATTTCACTGAAAATCCTAGCAAAGTTCTCCAATGATAGCTTTGTTGCTAAACCCAATGGGTGCTTTTTACCCTTAGTTTTAATAGTGCTGTCTCTGCAGAATTTGACATTACTCTTTATTTTAAAGCTTTAAAAAATAGTTTTATTGTTCTTGAAGAGATGACAACATAATCTTAATTTTTAAAAATTGAAACAATAGTGAAAACTATATTAAGTAGAAGGAAGAAAAGTTCTACTGGAAATCCTACTATCTGTGTTTTGGAGAATAGCTTTCCTAGCAACTCTGTGCTGATATACACATTTATGTATATTTTGTACAAATGGAATCATTTTATACATGATATTCTACAACCTAAGGGCATTTTATTAAAAGTTTTCTATATAATTTGTTGTACCATTTTGTATTGCATTTCTTCAAGTAGCAAAATGAACAAAGGATATCATTTTTTCTTCATCCTTACATAATGAGAACTCAGTCATCTGGCTTTGGGAGATTAAGATTCCCATGCTGTTTGTGATGCTGGAAGAGAATGTACAATAATTTGTATTGTGTCCCACCCAGTCTGCTAGTTTAAGGCAGTTACAAAGACCCACCCACAAACAAAAGACACCACTTCTTAATGAGGGAGTGGCAAAGTTCTAGAAGAGCTTGTGGGATGAGAAATATAGGCCATTTTTGGAAAATATAGTGTGTCACAAGCCTCTACTATATTAATCTTTGTCGTAGGTATTTTCTAATATTGTCAAATACATTGCCTCATTAAGCCTCATAACTTCCATTTTTTCTTGCTACCACTATCGCATATAAACCACCATAATGTCTCACTTGGTCTATTGCAAAAACCTCATAACTGTTCTCTTTGTTTCCTTTTTGTGCTCTAAAATCCATTTTCTATCAACAGCCCAAGTGATCTTTAAAAAAAATGAAAAAAAAAAATCATGTTTTTCCCCCTGCTGAAAATTCTCTAATATTAGACTATAGGAAAAAAATCCAAACTCCTTACTATGACTTATGGCTTTGTGATCTTTCTCCACTTACCTTTCTACAGTAAACCTTTTGCTCACCACTCTCTATCTACTCTAGCTTTTTTTGTGTGTTCCTAGAACACCTCAAACTTGTTCCTGCCTCAGGCCTTTGCATATATTTTCTGGCTTCCTGGACTGATATTACCCCACAGCTGTACCATGGCTGATTCCTTCTTGGTGTACAGGTCTTCATTTAGGCGTCACTGCTCAGAGAAGTCTTTGCTTAACAACCATATAAAGTAGACCTCACTGTCAGTCACTAGCACAATGGTCTTGTTTTATTTTTTCATAGCATTTCTTATTAGCTGCTAAAATTATTTTGTTTTTTTGTTTGTTTGTTTGTTTATATCTGTTTCCCTCTGGAATGTAAGCATTCCCTCTGGAATATAAGTCTCTGTTCCATGAGAACAGCAGAGACTTATGTTCATCATTTTGTTTTTAGTATCTAGAGCAGTGCCTGGCACTTAGTGAGTATTCAGTAAATATTTATGGAATGAACAATAGTGTGAAATAGTTATTACTTCCTTTACACATGAAGAAATTGAGACGTAAGAAATCACACAGTAGTTTCTCTGTACGTGATTAAGTCTTCTGACTCCAGATAGAATGTTCTTTCTGTCTTTGGATACCGAATTGTGCTAGCATTGATATTTTAAAATGACAATAAACCCAAGTTATCACTATTCTGCTTACAGGTGATAACTAATTTACATCATTATCACAATGAAATAAACTTTCTGCGGAGGCTGTTCTAAAGTGCAAACTGCATTGATTAATCATTAAAAAGTACTGAATCCTTTTACATCTAAGTTGTAAGATAGGGACTTAAATCATCCCCTTTGAAATGCCAAGGATAAATAAAAGACTCTTCTTCCATTCCAGTTCACCGAAAGCCTACTAGAGAAGGGGAGGAGGAGCAGATACTAAGTCTTAGAATTTGTTGAGTGATGATTTTTTTAATTCACAAAATGAGAGCACAGAAAGGTAGTGGCAAATTCTTGAAGATAATTCTGCTTTGAAATTTTAGTCACCCAGAAGAGGATGAAGTGTAAATTTCAGATAGGTGATGATATCCTTTGTGACCAACCCACCATTCTGTGCTTGCATGTTAACTCTCCTGCCTTCGTTTTTTTTTTTTTTTGGAAACCCATACATTCTGAAGTAAAATTAGACCTGATAAAGAATGAGTGTTTTTATTCTTTCTAAAATTTTTTTAATTTTAATTTTTTGATTGAATTATAGTTGATTTACAGTATTGTGTTAATTTCTGCTGTACAGCAAAGTGACTCAGATATACATATATATACATTCTTTTTTACATTCTTTTCCATTATGGTTTATCACAGGATACTGAATATAGTTCCCTGTGCTATACAGTAGGACCTTGTTGTTTATGTATTCTATATATAATAGTTTGCAGCTGCTAACCCCAAATCCCTAATCCATCCCTTCCCCACCCCTTCTCCCCTTTGGCAACCACAAGTCTGTTCAGGATGAGTGTTTTTAAATTGCCTTTTTAAAAAGTGTTTTTTTTCCCCTTGATTATAAAAGTAAAATATGTCTATTGCAGATCATTGACTTCTCAAGTCCTTGAAAGTTTCTTAAGCCCTTTGGCATAGTTCTTGAATTCTTGACCTACTTCCTTATTCTTGCTCATAATCCTGCTTTCCCTTAAGCACCAACATCTAAGAGAAATTCTTTAAGAAAATAATTTCTTAGGCAATGTTTGAATTTATAACAACTTTCCCCATATTTTTGATATTCACATGCTGTATTTTGAGTGCTTTTCCTAGCTAACCTGGGAACCATTTTTAACAGTTTCTTTGCAAAAATTTGTTCTGGGTTCTAAACTCCAAATTTGAACAAGGAGATTTTGGAGCATAGCCTCATTCTAATTTGGGATCTGTAGGATGAGTTTTAGAATTAGGACTAAGACTTCAAAAATCCATGGTTCTGGCTATTGTCCTTGCAATACAAGAACAACACGAAAAATTTGCATTTCATCAAAAAAATCTACAAACAATAAATGCTGGAGAGGGCGTGGAGAAAAGGGAACCCTCTTGCACTGTTGGTGGGAATGTAAATTGATACAGCCACTATGGAGAACAGTATGGAAGTTCCTTTAAAAACTAACAATAGAACTACCATACGACCCAGCAATCCCATTACTGGGCATATACCCTGAGAAAACCATAATTCAAAAAGAGACATGTACTGCAATGTTCATTGCAGTACTATTTACAATAGCCAGGACATGGAAGCAACCTAAGTGTCCATTAACAGATGAAAGGATAAAGAAGATGTGGCACATATATACAATGGAATATTACTCAGCCATAAAAAGAAACGAAATTGAGTTATTTGTAGTGAGGTGGATGGACCTAGAGTCTGTCATACAGAGTGAAGTAAGTCAGAAAGAGAAAAACATATACCGTATGCTAACACATATATATGGAATCTTAAAAAAAAAAAAGGTTCTGAAGAACCTAGGGGCAGGACAGGAATAAAGACGCAGATGTAGAGAATGAACTTGAGGACACGGGGAGGGGGAAGGGTAAGCTGGGAGGAAGTGAGAGTGTGACATGGACGTATATACACTACCAAATGTAAAATAGATAACTAGTGGAAAGCAGCTGCATAGCACAGGGAGATCAGCTCGGTGCTCTGTGACCACCTAGAGGGGTGGGATAGGGAGGGTGGGAGGGAGGGAGACGCAAGAGGGAGGGGATGTGGGGATATATGTATACGTATAGCTGATTCACTTTGTTATACAGCAGAAACTAACACAACAATGTAAAACAATTATACTCCAATAAAGATGTTAAAAAAAATTTTGCATTGTACAAATTTTCCCATCTTCGTAGTGCTTTTCTTGCTGTTCATCTTTTCATTATCTTATTATCTTGGGCCCTGACTTAGTCTTTTCCAAATAAGGAGAAACATTCTTGGCAATTTTTAATAGAAAAGTGAAGTTGAATGATAATAATGGATTATCACTGCACAGTTTGGTGGGAGAAGTACTAATATACAGCATAAACCACCTGGAGTTTAACACACCCCCATCATTTCTTTCAATCATTTTTTTGTGAAATAACATTAATCACTATTTAGTATTTTGGGCAGTATTTGAAAAACTAAACAAACATAGGAAATATACATTGAGGTCCAATATATATTAATATACCTTAAGTAATTTGTAGCACTTAGGCTACTAGTTAGTATTTAATATTTAACTTTTTCTTAGAAAGGATGCGCAATCCCTGTCATCATAGCTGTGCTTAATTAAACCCTGTGAAAGTGGTTCTCTTTCTACTGGCCTGAAATTCTGACCTGAAGATAAAATTGTCCTTTTTAAGAAATAGTGAGAGACCTGGGACTTTACAATGTAAGACGTCACTAGATCAAAATACAGGTCTACAGTCCTTTACCCATAATTCTGAAATCCCTCAGTCTCTGAATTCCAGAAGTTTTTTTTCTAAATTTATTATATTCTCATTTGGAAGTAAAGCCTGTCTTGAACTGTGTGGCTATTTATAATCTCTATCATACTTAGTGTAAATATATGTTGTACTACCTAAATAGTAGTATGCTTAATTGTGAAATTAATTAAATGCTTAATACTTCAGACTCCACTGCAGGTGTGACACAGTTTATGTACTATATGTATATTACTTTTCAAAAATTGTGAATTTCAAAACACATTTGATCTGAAAGTCTCAGATAAGAGATGTGGACCTGTATCTGTTATCTAATGACGTAAGGGTTTACATGCCAGCAATAGTTCAGAAGGCAGGGGTACCACCCTCTGAAGTACTGCTGTGAGGCTTTGTAGGGTAGCAGTTATACTGTTGAGTTCAGAAGGATCACTGATTTGACACTCAGCCTTTGTGGCTCAGAAAAACTTTGAAAGAAAACTTAAATTAACCAGATCTATAGTAACTGTGGTAGAATGCATGGCCTTATAGAGTCAGACCTGGATTGGAATCCTCTCTATCGCACTTATTATATGTGAGTCCGTGGGCAGGTTACATAAGCCTTTCTGAGCCTTTATTTTCTCAATTACAAAATGGATATAATAAAAGAACCTATATCATAAGATTGATGTGAGAATTAATATTATATTTAAAGCACTAGCACAGTGTCTGGCATATAAGTGCTCAGCAAATATTAACAAAAAGCTAAAGTTTATGACACTGTTTGACATATAATAATATTCACTAAATGTACGTTGTGGTAATTATTACATAAGCTAATTTTCAAATTTGTTAATTCATAACAAGATACATAACTGTTAAGGAGACTGCATATTTAGGCTATCTCATTAGTGCATTAGTACATATAGTCTCTGAAAGCAAGCTATGTGGGATGCCAAATTTATAAGCAGAAGCAGACTAAAGGGAGTTATATATTATATTATAGATATTTGATCAGACATTGATATCAAGATGCAGTATCTCTGTGTTAGAGACATACCTATTACAAGAACCAAACAGGTCTAACCTCTTGGTCAGCAACACTTCTATTCTGGCTTTCTGGTTCTGGTTCTGGCCTTCCTACTGTAGTTCTATCACTTTTAATACTTTCTGATACTTAGTATAATTAGTCATAATTAGTATAATTACCTCTAGGCTGTTCCAGCTCTTAAAGATGATCTTGTATATATCTCTGTTCTGATACATGTCTGGTTTCTTTGAAGGAAGGCAGCCATCTTCCAGGATCTTGGAGAGACCCCAAATACCACTGTCCCCTTGTATACTGATTCAGTATATTTTCCTAAGGCTCTATCTGTAGTATACTGCTGCTCAAATGAGGCCCTCTGTAATGGGGAGGGGGAGATGAGGAAGTTATCTATGGCAACTTGAGGGATGAATGATAGGGAAAATTCCTCCATTATTGTGGGTCTGTGAATCCTCAGTGTTTCTGGTGGTGTAGCTTTCCAGTAGCATGATGACATTTTGGGCTATTGAGTGCTCACAAGGCATTAACTAGTGAAGGCTCTCTGGTACATTAAATACTATCAAGGTGGCTTAAGGAGTCTGTGCTCTCCCAAATAGAAAGGAGACTACAGGAATGGGTGTTATTGCTGTCATCAATACCTTGGGGTTAGCATTAGGATTAGCATAAGGATTATTAGAAATAATTTTTGATAGCATGTCTCGTTGTAGCAGAAGCCACTGCCCTTGACATTAATAAGATATAAGAAACCAACAAACCCAACCACCAAATTCAACAATCTTTGTTAATTCTGGAGCCCCTTAGGAGTAGAACATATCACCCCCTATCTCTCTGCTTCATGGGGGATTCTGTTTTCTTATCTAGCTGAAAAGATTTTAGCATCTGTTTTGTGAGTGATCCTTTCTTAAGGTGCTGGACCTTGTGGCTGGTGACATGTTTGTGCCAAGTTGCTAAAAAATACATTTGTTAGTAAGTTTGAGAACATCGGTAGCACAGCACCTGGTAGGAAGATTGCTGGAGTTGGGGTTATGTTGGCCCTACCTTTCTCTCATCAGTACCAGTATTCATCAAAAAACGAACAGCAGGAAAATAAAAAACAAAACAAAAACCCCAAACAAAAACCCCGCTATTCAGTGAATAGCATTGGCTTAGGCAGGTTTGCCTCAGATCAAGGTGTATCTGGAGATCACTTGCAGCTAGGACTCTGCCTCTCCTCTCTCCTCCTCTCAGCGTGTATGCTTTAATCCTTCATGTAGAGGGCACAAGACCTGTGGCAACTGTACCTCACAGCTTCAAGAACAGATAGGAAAGAGCTCTTCCCTATCAGCTCAGCCCCAGTAGAAAAACTCCCTGTGAAAGGTTCTATCCTTCCTTGTCCCTGGGGTTGTGGGTCCTGTGATCGACCAGCTTGGTCAGATAACCACTCCTCAGCACTCACTGTGCCTGGGGGACTTAGTCACACCAGCTTCCCTGTGGCCCCACGTTGGAGCTGAGTGGGGAGAAAATGAGGGCGAGGGCTCTGTTTCATCGTGGAAGAGGAGGAGGATTCGAGGCTAGCAGAGTGCAGGTATGGTCTGGGAGAATGCTTTGCAGGGCAGCCATTCCAAATTGTACCTGCTGGGTCAAACTCTGCTACATTTTACATGTGTAATTTAACTGGGTAATTTACTTGATCTCCCTGGTGTCACTTTCATTTATAATATGTGCATAACTTTTACCATGCAACGTCTTGTGAGGCTTACTATGTATAAAGTGCATATCACATAGAGCAGGGGGTCCCCAACCCCCAGGTCACGGACTGGTACCCGACCGTGGCCTGTTAGGAACCAGGCTGCACAGCAGGAGGTGAGCGGCGGGTGAGTGAGTGAAGCTTCATCTGTATTTACAGCTGCTCCCCATCACTCACATTCCACCTGACCTCCGCCTCCTGTCAGATCAGTGGTGGCATTAGATTCTCATAGGAGCGCGAAACCTACTCTGAACTGCACATGCGAGAGATCTATGTTGAGTGCTCCTATGAGAATCTAATGCCTGATGATCTGAGGTGGAGCTGAGGCAGTGATGCCAGCACTGGGGAGCGGCTGCAAATACAGATTATCATTAGCAGAGAGGTTTGACTGCACAGAGACCATAATAGATTAGTTGCTTGCAGACTCATATGAAAACCCTATCAGTGAGTGGCAAGTGAAAACAAGCTCAGGGCTCCCACTGATTCTGCATTATGGTGAGTTGTATAATTATTTCATCATATATTACAATGTAATAATAATAGAAATAGGGACTTCCCTGGTGGTGCAGTGGTTAAGAATCCACCTGCCAATGCAGGAGACACAGGTTCGATCCCTGGTCCGGGAAGATCCCACATGCTGTGGAGCAACTAAGCCCATGCGCCACAGCTACTGAGCCTGCGCTCTAGAGCCCACAAGCCACAACTACTGAAGCCCGTGCACCTAGAACCCATGCTCCGCAACAGGAGAAGCCACCACAGTGAGAAGCCCATGTACCACAACGAAGAGTAGCCCCCGCTCACCGCAGCTAGAGGAAGCCCATGCACAGCAATGAAGACCCAATGCAGCCAAATAAATAAATAAATAAATAGGTAGCTAGATAAATTTATATATTTATTTAAAAATAAAGTGCACAATAAATGTAATGTGCTTGAATCATCCCGAAACCATCCCCCCCCCACCCCCGATCCGTGGAAAAATTGTCTTCCATGAAACCAGTGCCTGGTGCCAAAAAGGTTGCGGACCACTGACATAGAGGGTATCAATGAGTGAGAATCTGCTGCTGCCGCTGCTGCTGCTTTTGCTGTGTCATTAATGTCACCATCATCCCTTTTCCCCAAGTCCTCATATTTGACAGTGTTATTTTTCTATAACACACCACTGAGAATGTTCATAAACCTTCAGTAGCTCTCCATTAACTATTGAATAAAGTTTAATTTCCTTAACTTCTCACTGTTTTTTTCTGACCCTCCAGGACCTGGTCCCCATACCTCCTTTTCAGCCTCATCTCTCCATCTCTCTCCACCTTCCTCTCCACACACTGTGCTTGGGCTATCAGTCTACTCTTCTGTGAAGACCTCATGTGTAAAGTTTTCCATACCTGTGCTTTTGCTGATGTTGTTCCCTTGGCTTGGAATGCCTTCTTTTTCCTACCTTCCCTCTCTTATCAGAATCCTTTTATTTAGTCCCAGATTGAACCTTGAGACCTGGTCACACTTTAGTATTGCCTTTCCCAATCTTTTTCCATGGCAGGGAGCCTTCTGTAGTTCATAGCACTTTGTGCCTCTATGCACATAATTTATTTTTGCTCTATATTACAGTTGTTTATATGCTAGTCTTTTTTTTTTTTGGACATTTTGAAATAGTCTAGGCCAGTTATTTTATAGGATGTCCCACATTCTGGATTTGTCTGATTGTTTCCTAGTTATACTTGCTTTAATTATTTTCACTTATCTCTTTCAATGTTTTCTAACTTATAACCCTGTCTTACTCTTTTTCTATTTACTGTAATCTTATTTTTAAAAATGGAAGAGGGTCAAGGATGTTTCTTACCTTGTTTGAGTTGTATTCTAACTCTCATTGGGTATTTTCAAACCTAATTATTATTTTTGTGTATTGCCTTGACACTTTTGGAGGGAAGATAAGTATACGGTATGGTAAAAGGGCTATTAAATGCTTAGGGAATGTTTTTGTTAACTGTGTTTTTATCAACTATATGATAGTAAAGAACTCTTTTCAACCCTGCTTGATGTTGAGAATGTTTTATAAAATGTGAGTCCTCTTTATATTTGTAAGTAAGAAGACTCTCTTCAGTACTTCAATAATAATTTCTGAACATGAATTTCTATAGCTCAGTACTTTGCTTTTTTGTTTCATTTTTTTCTTTTTTGAAGAGAGTTTACTTTGATTTATCATTGTAATATTGTTACATTGATAAGGTAAGAATCAGTGAAAACAATGACATAGGCTATATTAACAGCATGTACTGCAATGAGAAGGGTAAGGCAGATCTTTGTGTACAGACATGCAGATATCTCCAAGAAAGATTGAATTTATTTTTTCCAGCTTTATTGAGGTATAAGTGACATATAACATTAAGTTTAAGTACAGTGTGATGATTTGATATACATATATATTGTGAAATGATTACCACAATAAGGTTAATTAACACATCCATCATCACCTGTCATAGTTACCTTTTTTTTTTGTAGTGAGAACTCACTCAGCCACTTTCAAGTATACAATACGTATTGTTAACTATAGTCACCATGCTGTACATTAAATCCCCAGAACTTAGTTATCTCATAGCTGGAAGTTTGCCTATGGCTCAGTACAATGGATGTAGGACATCTATGGTTTAAAGTGGGACAGTTTTCTTTAAAACATAACCCCAGGGAATTCCCTGGTGGTACAGTGGTTAGAACTCCAAGCTCTCACCACTGAAGGCCCAGGTTCGATCCCTGGTCGGGGAACTGAGATCCTGCATGCTGTGTGGCACGGCCAAAAATTAAAAACAAGCAAACAAACAAGAAAACATAACCCCATGATATTGGCTTGTTTTACTTTGTCACATAGTGGAGTACAGAAAAATACCAGTTGTTGAGGTATTAAATATTTTTAAAACTTTAGTTATTTGAGGTTTTACTTTATTTTATTACACATGCCTAAGTTAATTCTAGAAATATTTACTGAATGTCAACGTGGGGCTTATTATGCAGAACATAGCCTTTGCTTGGCTCAGTCTAGTAGGGGAAACATAAAGGATAAGCAACATTTTATTAATAAATATTTTTTGATTACCTAATGTATGCCAGACACTGTTCAGAAACGTAAGTCAGATACAGTTTCTACCCCTTAAGGAATGTGCAGTCTGTGGGTGAGTCAGACAAGTAACTAGCCATCATAGCACAAGATGGTGCATGCCACAACGAGGGAACACACAGGAGACTCTGGGAGTCCAGGGATGGGAATTCAAATCAGACAGAGGTAGGACACTTGATGAATGACAGTTGGCAAGGCAGAAAATCAGGGTCAAGGATATTCCAAGCTGAGGAACATTGGATGAGAAATCTCAGAGGCAAAAAATGTGACCCATTTGGGGAGTTGCAAGGAGATAAAGTTAAAGCAATGTTTCTCAAAACGTGGTCTTGTGTTTGCTTGAGTCAGAATCATCTGGGAGTGATTCTTAAATCCCCAGGTAATTTGTCGCCTTCCAGGTGACTCTCAAACTTACTAAAATATGAGAAACATATTTTAGTTGAGAGTTAAGGGGTATGAAGGAGGAATGAAAATATCGTGTAATATATGCTACATTTAAGGTACACATAAAATTCTGGGATTAGTTTTACTTGTATAGACTACAAAACATTTTAAACCTCCTAATTCCTATCTTTAAGTGATGGTGGGGTGGGGATGGGGAGAAGGGAGGAATATTACTATAAATGTTGTCTCTTTATCCCTAGATGATTTTAAAAACAGTCTGTTTATCTTTTATTCATTGAATGTTTTTGTTTTTCTTTTAGTCCAAGGACAAAATGATGAGAGGCTCTCGCAGAGGATGTGTTAGACTCAGAGTGAGTATCTATTCATTTTTATGAAAACCAGTTCCGACAGAAAGAAAAAAAATATTTTGACAGATTAATGGGAGTCTAAATTTAGGTTAGCTCCTTTACCTAATTGTTAGGGCAGGCAACTAAGGCTCAGAGAAAAAAAAAGACTTCTCCAGGGTAACTCCAGAACCAGGACTAGAACTTAGTTCCTTTGGCCCATGATTTAATGTTGTATCCATGTCTTAATGCACCTACTGATTTTTTTAACCTCTATTTTATATCCAGGGACAGGGGCTGGAAATTAAATGAGTTGTAGTGTTGGCAATAGTGCAAACAGTAGAAAAAAACTCTGAAAAATCCCCACTTTCAGCTGCTTAGTTCTTCCTGTTCAACACTATTTAATAATGGTTTTTGTAGCAGTGATGTCCAATAGAAATATAATGTGAGCCACATATACATAATTTAAAATTTTTGTAGTAATCACATTTAAAAAGTAAAAAGCAGGTGAAATTAATTTTAATAATATATTTTGTTTATGCCAGTATATCCAGAATATTATTTAAACAGGTAATCAATACAAAAATTACTAATGAGATATTTTACATTCTTTTTTTCATACTAAGTCTTTGGAATCCACTATGTCTTTTGCACTTATGGCACATCTTTGTTCAGATTAGCTGTACTTCAGGTGGCCTGTAGGCACATGTAGCTAGGGGCTACCTTATTGGACAGTGCAGGCCTATAGCTTCAAGCTGCTTTCAATTGCTTGTTCAGTTTCCACCGTTGTCCAAATAGCTAAAGACAAGAAAGAATGCAGCCTTGGGGATATAGTTTCTAGTACTCCATTGTATCTAAAGAAGGGCCTACCTCTATCATAACTTGGTAAATCAGCTTCTAGTGGCCTTTTCTTCTTTCAGGCTCCTGTTGCTTTCTTTCTGCCATCTTTTTTCTGCACCCTTACTTTTGAAGATGTAAATGTAAATATTTGGTAAACATACGATTGCCTTTATTAGCAGTAGTTAGTTGGTAAAAATGGGAAATAACTCTGAGAAAAAACCCAAATTCGAATGGAAAAATTTTGGCACTGAGATAGGAGTAAGTATGGTGAATTTACAGGATGGAAATGAGACAGGCTTGTTTTGAACAGATGGTGTATATGTGATAGCATAAAGATTTTTGAAAATTCAGCTTATTATACTGTTTACTGTTTTTTTTCCCTTTCCTTTGGTTTTGCTTTTGCCTTCTTGGTTTAATTGCTTTTCTACCCACTTGCCATTGACCTCAGTCACCACTCAGTCTGGTATGAACTGCTTTCTTGGCTTGAGATAGACTCAATGGTGAGACTTTGGCAGAGCTGTGGTGAGACAGCTCTTCAGTTGAATTCAATCTGGATTTGGGCTGCTGTCTCATTGTTACATTTAATGTGCTATTTTTTTCTTTTAAATATAGCTTAATTAATTATTAACCCTTGTGACTACCATCTAGGTTAAGAAATAGAATTTGGCCAGTTACCTCGGAAGTCTCTCTATGTGCCCCATTCAAATTACAGCCAACTCCCTGTCTCTTAAAGTAACCATTGTTCTTTTATAGGAATCACTTCTTGGATTTGCTTTCCTAAATTCTCTATTTTATATTGCCCATTTAAAAAAACTTGATATCTTTTGTTTGCAATTTATGTATTGAAGAATCCAGACCCTTTGACCTGTAGGAGTTTTCCATTATGTAGATTTTATTGATTGCATACTGGTGCAATTCAGCGTGTTCCTCTGTCTCTGCTTTTCTTGCAAATTGGCAGGTGGATCCAGAGACTGGATCAGACTTAGGTTTGATCCCTTTGGCAAGACTATAGGCAGTGTTGTGTTCTTTTATCAGGAGACACATGATGTCTGGTTTTTGCTCTTTATTGATATTAGCAACTTTTTTTTTTTCCCGGCCACATCACACAGCTTGCAGGATCTCAGTTCCCCAACCAGGGATTGAACCTGGGCCATGGCAGTGAAAGCGCCGCGTCCTAACCGCTAGGCCACCAGGGAGCTCCCAGATATTACCAACTATTGATGCTCAGTAGCTAGATCCATTTGGGGGCTGCAAAATTATGATATTTTATCATTTTGTTTTAATTTTTATCAGAAATAATTATATAAGGAAACATTTCTCTTCATCTATTATTTAATTACCCAATGGTACAGTTCAAATAGACAGGATAAATAAATGCTCGATTATTTCCTTTTACTTGCTCAATGTTCAAGATAATGAATTGACTTAAAACAATATATATATATATATACATATATCTCCTAAAGAATTGAAAGCACAGCCTTGAACAGATATTTGTATACACATGTGCTTTTCGTAGAAGCGTTACTCACAATAGCCTAGAGGTGGAAGCAGCCCAGTGTCCATATGATGGATAAATGGATAAACAAAATGTGGTATATACATACAGTGGAACACTGTTTAGTCTTAAAAAGGAGGAAGGAAACTCTGACACATGCTACAACATGGATGAACTTTAAGGACATTATGCTGTGTGAAATAAGCCAGTCACAAAAAGACAAATATTGTTTGATTCTACATATATGAGGTACCTAGAGTTGTCAAATTCATGGAAACAGAAAGTAGAATGGTGGTTTTCAGGGGCTGAGGCAAGTAGGATTAGGGATTTCTTGCTTAATGGGTACAGAATTTCAGTTTGAGAAGATGAAAAAATTCTGGAGATGGATGGTTAGGATGGCTGCACAACAATGTGAATGTATTTAATGGTACTAAGCTGAACACTTAAAAATGGTAAAATGGTAAATTTTATGTTATGTGTACTTTACCACAATTAAAAAACTCCCACCGCTTATTATCTACAGTTCTATAGATCGGACATCTCAGAAAGATTCTCTCCTTGTTGAAATCAAGATATTGGCCAGGCTGGGCTCTTATCTGGAGGCTCTGAGGAAGACTCCAAGGCGAGAGTCTGCTTCTAGGCTTGTTCAGGTTGTTGGCAGAATTCACTTCCTTGTGGTTACAGGACTGAGGTCCTCATTTTCTTGCTGGCTGTCAGCTTGAGATCTGCTCTCAACTTCTAGAGGCTGCACATACTCCTTGTCATGTGGCCCCTCCATCTTCAAGTCAGCATGGTGCATAGAATCCTTCTAGTGCTTTAAACCTCTCTGACTTTTCATTTCTGCTACCAGCTGCAGAAAACACTGTGCTTTTAAAAGACCTCACATGATTAGAATAGGTTACACCCACCAGATAATCTTTTGCCATGTATCACTTCAGTGATTACTCATCCTGTACATAATCACTGCAGTAACATCTCATCATATTCATAGTTTCCACTCACACTCAAAGGGGAGGAGAGAATATAGGGGCAAGGGTCATTTGGGGGGTGGGTATTTTAGAATTCTACCACACAGCATGACAAAGAAGAA